>NC_043991.1:4539498-4694498 GCF_902150065.1 Myripristis murdjan | reverse complement strand
GACAGCACTGTTATTAACACCTCTACAAAATAAAAGCCCTGCAGGCCGCTCAGAGGCACAGGGAGAAATGAGGCCATTGTGTCGAGCCTCGACGTCCGCCTCTCTGTTGTGAGTTCACACTGTGTTGTTGTCAAGTAAACAAACACGACAGCCTATGTTTGTTTTATTTGTCTTAGGGTTTCTTGGTTTTTTTTTTTTTTGTTTTTTTTAAAGAGTGATTACAGCCATTAAACACACACATTGGGGGCGCTAGCTGTTCTGGATCCAGGGTGATTTTATCTATTGAGGTCATTTTTTTTACACCGCGCTTCCTGGAAATAACCATCACACAGAGCCATAATGTTGTTTTATCATTTTTATTGCACACATAAACACTCGGTCATATCGGCACAATCATATCACACAAAGATAAACCTGTCTAAAGCTCAAAGTGTGACACAAAGCTGCATCCACTCCATTATAATCATTGCTAATTGGAATGCACTTCATTAGCAGTCTCACTGATCTGTAAAAACACTCAAATACAGTTTTTTTCAATTGCTTTACCTCCTCTGTCAACTCAGAAACCCTGGTATCAAAACAGTTAATCCATAGGCCTAATGAGAGGCGCACTGCCCAAAATAACACATTCTGTTTGCAAAAGGCTCTTGCCATGACAAAACATTTCAAACATGCAGCAAAAGCACATTTTGTCACCACCCAATACAACTGATCCAGCCACTCACTCACTTCATACTCAACACCAAAATGCAACATACCCTTTTTAGTCTGAGCAGGTTCAACCTTACTTTTTTCCTGTGTGGATTGCAGTCATATTTTTGACAATTTACATTGTTACATATTGTAAAGCAAGTAGCAAAATCCAATATTTCCCTCAAACAACTCAACTTCTGCCCAAATGAGTAGATTCCTTCAGTCAGCTCTACTGTACTGTAACACAGCTGACAGCAGAATACAAAATAAAGCTGTCAGTTTGAACCAGGTTCTCCTGTGAGCTGCACATTCAAATGTGAACTTACAGTAAAGAATTGCATCCAAACTCAGAAAGACTTTGAAGTGAAATTGTACTGTATTGATGGCAAAAACTGAAATACGGTAAGTCACATACAGTATTACACAGAAAAACTCAAAGGAGTTGAGAAAAAAAAATACAGAATACAATTTATAGGCCCCTTTTCTGTAGGTGCATACTGACTGATTGGTGAATGGTGATTTGTGGAAAGGGCAGTGATGCAGGTGCACTAGTGATTTCACAGTGATGCAGGTCAATTCTATCAGCTGTGAGCAGATGTTTTGCTTTTGACTACCACAGTGAAGTCAATGGAGTCAGGGCCATGTAAATGACACATGTGAGAAGTGTTGTGCAAAAGAGTGTGAAAAATGTGTGAATCCAATGAAAAGGTATGAAAACATTTGCAAAAGAAAACTTCTGCTGTGGTTTGGAGGTGAAGATGACGACAAAGTGGACCCCAGTTCCTTTATACTGGAAAAAGCGATTGAAAAAAACTGTAAGCAGGAACATGAACTTGGCACCAATAACATAAAAAAAAAAAATTAAATTAAAAAATGCTCAAAAGTAGCAGTTCATATAAATAAATTTCACATATAGATGTTTAAAAAAAAAGACTACATTCTTTCATTTGCAGGAGTGGTTTTGTATTCTCACTTTTTATCCTTTCCTTTTAGTTTTACATATTTATGCAGTTACATTTTTTTGTTGCAGACTTAATCTAGAGCATACGTCGATGATATGATTTAAACTTTGATTTTGGGTCAATAATAATTGCTGTCTGGTCTGTAATGTATTAGCATTACTTTCTGTGGTTTTATCTGTTTGCTTTGATGTTTGCCATTAGCATTGGCATGTTGTGAAGCCTGGAGACTAAAATAAAGGCAAAACTGATCACAAAAAAGGAGGAAAAACTCAGAAAGCAGACCTCCAGTTTCTCAGCTCTTCCTTCTCAACCAGAAGAGCCTCATTCCAGTTGTAGTGTGGAAAAAACAGCCGCTGGATTTAGCAAAACAGCTCCCAAAATATCAATTTCAGCACCAAACACACATGAAACAAAGCAGATTATAAGAGGTTACTGCGCAGACGTTTCCAGTGGACGCAACCTGATGGATCGACTTTCCAGTTCAAGAAGGAAAAAGCTCATTTAGGTCCCTGATTTCCCTTTCACAAACTGGATTCCACTGTTTGAGGAGTTTCGGGTGGTGCTTTTAGCTCTGTTAGTCCAGTCATTTTATGAAAAAACCTAGGACAAATTGCAAGAGAAGCAAACTCAACTGATTTTGTATCCTCAGTTTGTCCTGAGTGAGGGAAAAAAAGTCCCAGGAAATCCAATTGGTGGAAAGTTTTGAAAATCACCTATTTATGACCACATAATACCAAAAAACACTGTTTTTAACACACAGGGGAAAGGGTTCAAAATTTTACTTTCAGATATCACTATAAAAATTCATAAGTTGATTACACACACAAAGGCAAGAAAAAAAGTCAATTACAAGTTCTTTGAATTATTCTGTTTACACATGCATATCACACATCTGATTTGATGTGCGCTAATAAGGAATATCAGGAATAAATGCCAGAACAGATATTTAAACAGTGAATTAAAAGGTTACTATATATATATAGTAACCTTTTAATTCACTGTTACATAGTAACCTTTTAATTCAAGGTTACTATATATATAGCAACCTTTTAATTCACTGTTTAAATGTCTCTTCTGGCATTTACTCCTTATATTCCTTATTAGCGCATATCAAATCAGATAATGTGTGATATGCATGTGTAAACAGAATAATTCAAAGAACTTGTAATTGACTTTTTTTCTTGTCTTTGTGTGTGTAATCAACTTGTGAATTTTTATAGTGATATCTGAAAATAAATTTTGAACCCTTTCCCCTGTGTGTTAAAAACAGTGTTTTTTGGTAATATGTGGTCATAAATAGGTGATTTTCAAAACTTTCCACCAATTGGATTTCCTGGGACTTTTTTTCCCTCACTCAGGACAAACTGAGGATACAAAATCAGTTGAGTTTGCTTCTCTTGCAATTTGTCCTAGGTTGACCCCAATTTTGGCCTAAAATTACTGGACTATGTTGTTGGATGACATCATTAATTTAGTCCCCATGCCTCAAAATGTCATCGTGAAATGCCTTGTAAAGATACGGAGGATCGCTGCAAGCTTTTTGATTCTCAGTGCATCCACACTCATCACACACTGTTAGTATTGTTGCTGCTGCTGCTGAAACAGTACAAAGTCTAGGATTTAAAAAAAAAAAAAAACTGTATAAGGGTTTAAAAAGCCAATAAATAAAGTTGCATTTAAAAAAATCAATTTCTGTGTGGCCACGGCCTAAGAAAAACTTCATTTTTTGCTCTCTTATTGTGGTTTTTTTAAAAAATATCTCCCTCTCTGTCACTCAGTCGGTCCCTATTTCTTCCAGTTTCTCCTTCTTTCTGTCTATTTCCTGTCTCTGTTTCACTTTGTGGAGCTACATTCACGGTCATCTGAAATCACAAAGAACGAGCCACAGCGACAGCAGCGTGTTCATGACGTGCTGCTAACCTTTTCAAGCCCCTTGTGCTGAATTTCTATTTTCTCCAATTAAAAATAACTCAATTCTTATCTTACATAGATTAACAGCTATAATAAAAGTTGAAATCAACCCAAATGCTGGCAACTTACACTGCTCACCGAAGCCTTTTCTGACGTTTGTCACAGGCAGAGATCTGATCATTTCAGTTTCCATGTGAAAAGAAATTGCCGATGGCGGAAAAAAAACAACAACTTTTTGGTAATGATATAGCCGCAATTTAGCCGATATGAAAATACTGCCAGAAACTCTCTGAATCTGATTAAAAATGGACGTTTGTGATCTTTCATGAGAGCCAAGTGATGGAAAACGACTTGAAATGAAATAAAAAAATAAAAAGAAACATCAAGTTATACAGCCAAATATAAATAATAATACTAATAAAACCTTCACAATAAAAGCTGACTGCCTCATTAAAAGCACATTAAACACATTTCGATTAGCACTCGCACTCCCCCCTCCGAGTCTCGGGGGTCCTGGCTCTTTCCGGGGGAGTTTGGGGAGTTTCCCGTTGTAAGCTGGAGGTCACAGGTCAGAGGTCAGAGGTCAGCGTTCAGGTCAGGGGTCGTACATGGGGTTGTTGAAGTTTGCCAGCGCTCCGAAGTCGTTGTTGTCTGACAGCAGGCCATAGGACGTACGCCTGCCGTGTCAAAAGAAGAGAGAACAGAAGGAAAAAGAGAAAGAAACACAGAAACAATAGGATGGAGTGAAATGAGATGGAGCGATGAAGGGAATGGAGGTAAAGTGTAAAAAAAAAAAAAAAGAAGTTAGATAGACAAATAGGCAAATGGTTAGATAGACAAATAGGCAAAACTCCTGAGGAAATCTCAGCAAACAACAGAAGACTGTAGTACGAATCTGAGAGCTCAGAAAGTCAAATTGAGAACACGAAAAAGGTTGATCGAGTGCACAAATTAGGATTTTGTGACCCGATTTAGTATTTTGCGGGCACAATTTTGTAAATTGCAGGGCCTCTCCAGGGCTCCGTACTCACGGCTGCTCTCTTACTCTTTACTTTGTTCCACGGAAAACTGAAGAAAGACAAAGTTTTCTGATGTAAACCTGTAGCTCGTTCTGCCTCTTCACAGTTTAACCCTAACCGCGAGGCGTTTCAAGTTCCTGCTGGGCTTCATTTGAGAGCTGGTGCGTGTTTTGGATCAAGTTATCTTCATGCATCGTGTGCTTGAGAAAGGCATCAGAAACTTTTTTTTTTAACTTTACATTTCCTACAAAGCTAGGCGTAAGTTGTGTTTGAACTCAAGATGCAAGTAAATGACGCAAATTTCATTATTATTACTATCATACGCAGCCCCCAAAGGGTCATGGTGAGATTTTTAAAAAAAATTTTTTTTGGGGTTCTCTCACAATAAATTTTGCGTTCTCTTGTAATAGTTTTGCGTTCTCTCACAATGCTTTTCTACTTCCATTGCTTCTGAGCCGTATTTCCCGTGTGGATCAGCTCACTGAATGTGACTCGGACTGGACTTTAATTCTGCTGATACAGAGCTACTGCTCGATCGGCTCGGTCATGTGATTAGTGACAATGAACTTCTCGCATTAAGCAGCTGAGCAGAAATAGACAAATGACTCTGAGGGAACGGAAGTAGAAAAGTATTACGAGGTAATGCAAAATTATGGCAAGAGAACGCAAAATATTGTGACGGAACGCCATCACCCTTCAGAGGTTCAGTACTGTCATTACAGAGGTGGGAAGTAACGAAGTACAAATACTTCGTTACCGTACTTAAGTAGATTTTTCAGGTATCTGTACTTTACTTGAGTATTTAATTTTCTGCCGACTTTTTACTTTTACTCCCTACATTTGAACACAAATATCTGTACTTTCTACTCCTTACATTGTCAAAACAGGCTCGTTACTTCTCTCTCCCTCTCTCTCTCTTTTTGGTGGGGGCAGGCGAGCTCGTTACCACCAAGAAAAACATTACAACACCTGCAGCGGCACCGTACGAGAACAAAAGGCAGAGAAACTTTCCAGGCTACAGCAGCGCACTGACATAGATTGTGAAACAAAGCGAAGAGTTGCCACTCCGCTGTATTTTCACTGGCTAACAGCAGCACACTGGCTTAGCTTGTCTATTCAGAGAAGAGGTATCACTTCGGCTTATTTTTCATTCTATGTTATCACATGCATACTACTGCTCATTCATTGGTAGTTGAATTGTTAGGTCTGTTTGATAAGTAATTTACATTTTTAAAACAAATAATAATTTAACATATTTTTAAATTATTGGAGTCAACATCTACTCCTTCAAGATAATTTATTATGTTCTACAACTCATAAACATACACTAACACTACATACTGAGTGTTTGAGTGTTTGCAGCACATATCCTCTGTGCTACAAAAGATCCGTGGTAAAAATTATTAACATTAATGCTGAAGCCCTCCCCCACAGTTTCAAAAAATCCTGGAGGAAACCCTGCACAGAGAGGGAAAGGGAGAGAAGGCGCGGGGCATGAGAGCAGTTAAGAAAAAGAAAACCATATAGAGAAATCTGGAGACATGGAGGAAGACAGTTGCCAGGGAAGATAACGTTAGCCGACAACAAAACAGAGTCAGAGAAGCAAGAAAAAATCTGTTAAAAGTCATATACGTTAAGTATATTAAGTATTGAGAGTACCAAAGCTGTTATCAAGGTACTCATTCAAGACCTCTGGTCAGTTCAGTCTTGATTATTGTGTGAAACTGGGCTTGCAGCAAAACTAGAATGTTGCGTGATTTTCATTCTCTCTGTACCAGCACTTTGCAGGTTGTTAATAAAAGAGGAAATGTTCCTGTTTTGTGTGCCCTGAACTTTTTTTTCGTCAAAAAGTTATATGTATCATTAATGGTAAAAAAAAAAAAAAATCATTTTTACTTTTTACTTTTGTACTTAAGTACATTTCAGAGCCTGTACTTTCTTACTTTTACTTGAGTAAAGAAGTTGAATTGGTACTTCTACTTTTACCAAAGTCTTTTCTCACACAAGTATCTTTACTTCAACTTAAGTACAGAATGTCAGTACTTTTGCCACCTCTGTGTCATTATTATCATCGTTATTATTAATCATTATTATTAGAGGTAATATTCAGATGTAAACTCACCGAATCTTGAAGTAGTAGGCCCCTCCAACCATTAAGATGAAAACACCAATGGAAACAATCACAATGGCTGCAACACTTCCTGCAGAGAGAAGAGGTAGACAGACAGACAAACAAACAAACAGACAGACAGACAGACAGACAAACAAACAAACAGACAAAGAGACAAATGTCAGCGACATCGCTCACTTTCTGTTTTCATCAGTCACCGATTAACAAACCAAGTTAATCTGCTCAAGAGAACCAGAACCAGAACGACTCTTTCTTTCTTTCTTTCTTTCTTTCTTTCTTTCTCTTTCGCCTGTCTCGTTTTCCTTTCCTCTCCATTTGTTGGGAAGTTTTCCAGATGTTTTGTTTGCTTTGGTTTGTTCTAAGACCAAGAAAGTGGATCATATCACTCCAGTTCTCAGATCTTTACACTGGCTTCCTGTGTGTCAAAGAATTGATTTCAAGATATTGCTGTTGGTTTATAAAGCACTAAATGGTTTAGGGCCAAAATACATCTCTGATCTACTGCTAAATTATGAACCATCCAGACCTCTTAGGTCGTCTGGGACAGGTCTGCTTTCTGTCCCCAGAGTAAAAACTAAACATGGAGAAGCAGCGTTTAGTTTTTATGCTCCACATATCTGGAACAAACTCCCAGAAAACTGTAGATCTGCTGCGACTCTCAGTTCTTTTAAATCACAGCTGAAGACTTTTCTGTTTGCTGCTGCCTTCCATTAAACCACATTAAGGTTTAATATTTTACACTGCACTGTTACTTTTAACTTCCTGTTCTATCTTATTCTCCTTTTAGCTTCTTTTTATTAATTGTTTTTATGTATGTTTTCTTGTGTTGCTTTTATATTGTTTTAATGCCTTTATGCTCTATGTAAAGCACTTTGAATTGCCTTGGCACTGAAATGTGCTATACAAATAAACTTGCCTTGCCTTGCCTTGCCTTCTCACCTTCGTTGTTTTAAACTGCAGTGTGTCACGCAGAAAGCGTGAAAGAAAGAAAGTACAAAAAATTGTATATTACACATTTCTTTACATTATTTTAAAGCTCCTGAAATGTTGTATTCTATAGCACATCTGCTACCAAATCTCCCTTTCATATTACACATAACTCATAATATTATATCAGTAAAAAAAAAAAAAAAGTCCAATACACAACACACCCAACAAAGTGCACTGTATGAGAGCAGTACAGACACACACCAAGCTGACGAATTCATGAATCAACTCAGAATATTTTCATGTTTGTTTCCCCAAAACTCTGAATGAAAAAAAAAACAAAACAAAACAGAGAAAACATTAGCAAAGGTAGTGATTTTGTTTTTCCTCCCTGATGTACAAATCAAACCAAAAACAAAATCGTGATCTAAAAACCGCCATACAAACCGAATCATGGGTTTATTAAAACACACCTAATCTTATTTTATTATGTTTTATAGCTCTCACACACCCGACTTTAAGCTCGTCCCACTTGTAAATCACAGGAGGGACGAGGTTAAAGACAGGGCTTAGGGTTAGCCAGAGGGCTTTTACATGCCTAATTGATGGGCAATGGTCAACAGATTAAATGCTGTCCCGACAGAGGGGGGAGGGGGGAGGGAGGGGTGCTGACATCGTCACAGGGCTGATAAGTGGTGAAAGGTCAGAGGTCAAGTCGATCAGCGGGCCGACGGCTGAGAGGAGCGACTTCCTTCCCATCTGATCACATGTGTGCAAAACAAACAGAGAAATGAGGCTGTTCTCCTCTGACTCGTCACCAGCTGAGCCCTTTGGTCCCAGAAGATAAAGGGACAGTTCACCCAATTCCAAAAAAACAAGATATTTTCTCACTTTTTCCCCCGAGTCTCAGGGGGAGGGCACACCATTAGGATCAAGAGTTTTGAAGACAAGATGAGGGGCTGCAATCCAGGTTTACAATTTATTATCTTCACCCAGACTCAATGAGCCAGTGGTTCTCAAACTTTTTTCAATAATGTACGCACATGAAATATTTTTTAAGCCACGTTCCCCCTGACCAGTGCAAAACTTAGTAAAGCATAGGCTAATCATTTTAGGAATTATGCAGAACTGAACTGCAGTACTCCACCGTACCCCTAGGGGTACGCACACCCCCATTTGAGAACCACTAAACTAAACAAATGTAAAACACTGAGACTGGTGCACCGTTCATGTTGCACAACAGATAACAGATAGAAATCACAGAGACCCAGAGCGAGCAGGAAACGCTTAAGTGAGCTAAGCAAACAAGAGTGTGAACCAGCTCCTTCACACATTAACCACGGCCTTCCCAAAGTCAGCTTTAAAAATTAAAAAAACAAAAAAAACAAAAAAAAAAACATGACAGCAGGACGCACGTTGCCATGGCGACCACCTCCAGGCTATGAGATGATGTTTAAAACCTGAAACCTGAGGGAAAAAAAGAGTCCGTTCTGAGTCACATTTAAGAAAAATGCAGTCATGTCACAACTAATTAATTCCTGAGGCAACAGCCCCCTGACCTGGTGGGGATTCAGCGCCTTGCTTTGCTCAAGGGCACTTTGACAGGATGGTTGGCTGCTGATATGAGCGGTTTAAACCATACAGCATCTTTGTAAAGATGGTGGTAAAATAACAAAACCTAAAACAGCAAGCCTCAGCTGCATGACCGACACTGACAAAGAAACAGCCGCCTTGTGTGCGCTTGTGTTGTGTGTTCGCACAGGAAAACGAGGTTTACAACCACCGGGCTGCGCTGACGTAAAGAGTGAAGCGAGTGTAAGAACAGCCAAGGACGGCAAAGGCTGACAGTTCTATGAATGATTCTGTCGTATAAGTGAGGAAAAGCTGGCTGGCACGACTTTCTGCTGAAGGAAGAAGCTGCCGTTCACTCTCAGTGATGAAACCACAGACGATTTAACTGCAAAACAAACGAGCCGGAGGTGGTAACCTTTTTTTTTTTTTTTTTTTGCTGACATATTAACCATGAGCCGGAGCTGAAGGAGGTCAGAGCGGAGGAGGAAGTGAGGTGGGACAGTCAGTTTGTTGGTTCCTGGTAATGAAGGAGTCTGTGACCTTTGTTTGTCACGCACTCGCTGCGTGTGTGTGTGTGTGTGTGTGTGTGTGTGTGTGCATTAGAAGATTTCCCGTCACAAATAAATGGTTCCTCACAAAAATTATGGATACACCAGCAGTCAGCAGGAAAATGAGTAAACCTGAAACTAAGTCAGAGCTCAAGAAGATTCACAGATAGAGCTCAGAATCAGAAACATGTTACTCATATACTTTGTTTTGAAATACCGCTCTTGTTTTTTCCAGAAAGTATATCTCATTCACTTGGAAGTCCGTTTCCTCTCTCTCAGAATAAAAACAGAAGTGACTGACTGCCCTTAGAGAAAATCCCAATCGTCCTGAAAAACACATATGAAATATTTCTAAGGATTCGGCAGCCCTTTCCTTAAATACATAGAAACATTTTTTTTCTACCAAAACCCTACCACCTGCAGACTTGCTGTAATCTTTGACCTTTGACCTTTGACCTGGTTCCAGTGTAAGCCAATACAAACGTCCAGGTGTGTCACGTCATGATGACCAGGGATGTAAGAAATATGCTTTTTGTAACTAAATGTGATTTCTCTTGTCATTATTGTTATTTTCATATATCTATTTATTATTATTATTATTATTATTATTATTATTAATATTAGTAGTAGTAGTAGTAGCAGCAGCAGTTGTATTAGTAGTAGTAGTAGTATTTATTTTTTATTTAATTTACATTTCTTTGTTCTCTGTTACCTGTATAGTTTATTATTGAGTTTTTAGTGGAATAAGTTGTGAGTGTGTGTGTGTGTGTGTGTGTGTGTGTGTGTGTGTGTGTGCCTGCAGGTGGTTACTGAAACCAGAGGTGGAAGTAACTAATTACATTTACTCATGTCAACTGAGCAGCCCTTTTTTTTTTTTGAGTATTTTTTGAGTATTTTGTAATTTTACTTTTACTTCAATACAGTTTGGCTTTGAGTTTTGTCCTTCACTACAGTTTAAATCAGATCCATCAACAAATGATCAGTGACATACTGTGGAATCTTTCACAATAAAACGCTCAGAAAGATGAGAAGAGGAACCTGCTCCTACTTTGTTGGTACTACTTTTTCCGTCATTTCTGAATTTCACAATAAAAGCTGCACGATGAAAAGCTGCAGATGGTCGATGGAAGTGAAGTGAGGACCATTTCGACTCAGCTGGCTAACTTAGCTGGAATAAGTGTGGAAAGAAGGGGAGAAATGTCAGTGAGCTGGCTTGATGAGAACCATGCAGACTCAACTATCATATCACGTGCTTATTCCACATTTTGTCAGTTGAGTCTACAGGGTCCTCACTTCAGTTTGAGCGTAATGCCCCTTTAAAAACATGTGGTGTGCAGCGTGTTCTCTCCTCCTTTTCTAACTGCATGGAAAAGATCCCAGCTAACACAGTTACTGTTTGGAAAAAGGAGCTCAGTCACTTTTACTGCCAGGACATTTGAAATGAGACACTTTGGACTTTTACTGCAGTAGATTTTTACTGCACTACTTCTACTTCTACTGCAGTCAAATACCAGCAGAGGAACAGTACTTCTACTTCTACTGCAGTCAGATACCAGCAGAGGAACAGTACTTCTACTTCTACAGCAGTCGGATACCAGCAGAGGAACAGTACTTCTACTTATACTGCAGTCAGATACCAGCAGAGGAGCAGTACTTCTACTGAGGTCAGATACCAGCAGAGGAACAGTACTTCTACTGCAGTCAGATACCAGCAGAGGAACAGTACTTCTACTTCTACTGCAGTCAGATACCAGCAGAGGAACAGTACTTCTACTTCTACTGCAGTCAGATACCAGCAGAGGAGCAGTACTTCTACTGCAGTCAGATACCAGCAGAGGAATAGTACTTCTACTTCTACTGCAGTCACATACCAGCAGAGGAACAGTACTTCTACTGCAGTCAGATACCAGCAGAGGAACAGTACTTCTACTTCTACTGCAGTCAGATACCAGCAGAGGAGCAGTACTTCTACTGCAGTCAGATACCAGCAGAGGAATAGTACTTCTACTTCTACTGCAGTCAGATACCAGCAGAGGAACAGTACTTCTACTGCAGTCAGATACCAGCAGAGGAACAGTACTTCTACTTCTACTGCAGTCAGATACCAGCAGAGGAGCAGTACTTCTACTTCTACTGCAGTCAGATACCAGCAGAGGAACAGTACTTCTAGTTCTACTGCAGTCAGATACCAGCAGAGGAACAGTACTTCTACTTCTACTGCAGTCAAATACCAGCAGAGGAACAGTACTTCTACTTCTACTGCAGTCGAATACCAGCAGAGGAACAGTACTTCTACCTCTACTGCAGTCAAATACCAGCAGAGGAACAGTACTTCTACTGTTTGGACTGAAACCAATGTGGTGAGCTTGAAACTACAGCATCAAGCCAGTTCACCTGTCTGCAACGTACCTGAGCTCAGAGACTTGGATTTGTGTGCCTCTCCTTGTGATGATGTGGTTCGGGCAGAGGTGGCGCTGGTGGTGGTTGTTGTGGCGCTGGTGGTGGTGGTGGTGGTTGTGGCGCTGGTGGTGGTAGTGGTGGTTGTGGCGCTGGTGGTGGTGGTGGTGGTTGTGGCGCTGGTGGTGGTGGTGGTGGTATCTGTGGAGACTGTGCCATTGGTCGGCTGCGTCTGCGTAGCCTGTGAAGTTAAAGTGGTGAGAGAGGCGGTGCTGTTGGTCGACGACGGAGTCGTGGGTTCGGCTGTAGTGTTGGCGTTGGTGGTGTTTCCAGGGGGAGACGTCGCCGGAGCGGTGGAAACTGGGGCGGTGGTGGCATCAGTGGCATTGGCGGACTGAGTTGAATTTGTAGTTGCGGCGGTCACTGGTGTTGTTTCGCTGTTGGTGGTATTTTCGGTCGTGGAGTCGGTGGTGGTCTGGGAGCTGACGGTGCTGGTTTCATTCACAGTGGTCAGTGGAGGAGTTGTGGCAGAAAGAGTTGTGTTAGGAGAGGACACTGGAGACTGAGTGATTGTTGTATTTTGCTCTGTAGTTGAAGGTGATGGTGATAATGTGGTGGCCGTCTTCTGACTCTGTGCTTGGACGGCACAGCAGAACAGCAGCCCTGCAGTTCAACACAAGAAACGTTTGTAAGTTACAACATTAAAGTGACAGTTAACCATAAAAAAACAACAACATCTGACCCATAAAACAATTTGACCCCAAGAATTTAGGTTAGAAGAGACGGTTGGGACGGAGAGAGATGGTGCTGACCGAGGTGTGCAGCAACCCTAAAACCCTGCAGGTACGACCAAAATCTTACTAATTAATGAAGTACTTTTTTTCTCATTTCCACCGGGCAGCAGCCTGGAGGGGCTCATGCTGGTGTATAGCTGTCTGTGTGTGTATCTGTCTGCAGATAATATCAGGTACTACTAAAATCAGCCTAATATTTTTTGAGCACATTCATGACTGGATGATGAAAGTCTTTACTAGGGACAACCAATCATGTTGTGTTGCCACAGATTCAAAAGCGATTACAATCATGTCTTCTTGCATGATTCAAACCTTAACGTACGTGCCAGTGGTTGGCAGATTCTTTTGTTGACATTTTCACTTTGAAATTGACATTTTACATCACTGTTTTTTTTTTTTGGAGCTGTTCCTGCACACCAAGGTAAGACATTTGTGGCTTGTGTTCATTCAAACGAACATCACAGCGTTGTGTTGGTTTGAGAACATTCAATAATGTCAACCAGGTGCTGAAATGCCCTTGTCGACTCACTCATCTCTTATGGCGGTGTGATAACCCTGCATATTGTCTCCCCTTGATTCCACTGTCCTCATGCATACATACACACACACACATGCTGGACACACACCTGTCCTGCAGCTCCTGAACACCACCCACCTGCCTCCACACACACCTGGTGGAGATCTGAACTCCACTGAGTGAACTCTTCTGGTCTAAGATTTTATTGTAAGGTCACAAATATTAAACATGTTGTGAGGTCACAAAGCCATGGGGTTACCGTGCTCTCTGACATCGCACAAAACCATTTTTCAAATCATGTGGGTGTGCTAAAGAATTCACAACATATAATCAAAATTTGAATTTTTGCTTGGGAACAGCCGCCTTATAATGTTCTGCCTCTGCGGCTAACAAAGTCCTCCACATTCAGAAACCACACAGCTGATGATTCGCTGTGGAAAGCAAAATGTTTCCCCACTTAGGGACTATTTTCCCTGGCGGAGGAGGGGGAGGAGGGAGCGCTTCAGTTTGAAAAAGTCCTGAAAACCCAACAGTGCTGCTGCTTTTAGGAAAACTCATGTGGAGGACTTTATTCCGCTGATGGAAAACTGGAGTGAAGAAAGTGTGAAGGCTCTGAAAGTTCATGTTCATATTGTAGTGGAATGAATGGAAACCAGGGGCTGGAGGAAAGGGAGGAGGAGTGATGTGGCAGCTCTAAAATACGACTGCTTGCTTTGGGAAAAGATTATCAGACATGTGAAGTGTATATACATTTTGTAGATATTAGGTTAAACATGTAAAATCACGGCTATGGTCCTTTACTTTTCCAGTACCATAAGAATTTCATCTCTCATCTTGTGGTTTTGTTTGAGTGTGAGTTAATAAAAAGTGACTCAAAATATTACAGCTGCCTTTTCAGTAACTCTCTCCTGGCGTCACGATGCGATGCGTATCACAACACACAGGTCACTAAAGGATTTGTGTCACAACACACTGCACTAATCTATTTTGATGGTAAATATATAAATAGAGCAACCAAAGTTACTTACTGTTTCCGTGAGTCCGGGCTACCTCCTAAATACCCTATTTAGTTTTAAACTACTGAAACTTGTCATACTGAAAGCACCACCTTGCTGTGTGAGGTGAAGCAGGTGTTCAGGGTCATATGTCTTTGGCATGGGTGCACTTTATTTTTCACTTCTGTAACTTGCATGACACTGAACAGTTTGTAACATTGGGTTTGTTGGCTCAATGTTAAAGCCAGAGTGGAGATTGACCCTGATATCATATGAAACTAGACGACTTAGTGATCCGTTGGTACCAGGTGTGTCACGCTCGGTTGCCGTATGGAAAGTTAAGTTAAATTTTGGTGAGGAGAAAAATGGCATGGTCGCTTTTAAAGGGGTCCCTTGACCTCTGACATCCAGCTGTGTGAATGAAAATGGGTTCTCTGGGCAGCCACGGCTCTCCCCTTTGCAGACACGCTCACCTTCTGCTAATCCCATGCAGTTTTGGCCACAAACCCCGCAGTCCACATGTGTTCTTGTGGCCTGTTGTAAAATGGTGTGTTTGTGCAGACTGGGGCCTAAACAGTCTTGGAGCTGCATCAGTTGGCTTTGACTGGAAAGCTGAGACTCTTGTGGATTCAATGAGTCACATTTGATTCATGTGTGATGATGTTCGCCCCCATAGCAGCCATTTCATTGTAATTTCATGGCAACCATTAAAAAAACAAAACAAAACACTTATTCGTTATTTAAATGGTCAGCAATTGACAGATATTGAACAGTACTGATGTTTAGTAAGCTATTTGTTTGTTCTTTATTTTGTTAGTGTTCATGTCTACTCTCTAAAAACTGCTGGGTTAAAAACAACTCAATTTGGGTTATTTTGGTAACCCAGTGCTGGGTCAAAAAGGGACCGACCCAGCACTGGGTTGTTATAACACAGCACAGTTGGGTTATTGGTCTGACCCAGCATGTTGGGTTATGTTTTCTACCCAAAAAATGGGTAGAAATGACTATATTGATGGGTTAAACTTACCAAAAAGTGGGTTGAAAAATACAACCAAAATTCGGGTTATCGGTATTATTTAGGTTAAAATGACTTTTTTCTACTGACTTCTGCATTAAGAAAAATCCTCACTATAGGGTCACTGGAGCCTATCCCAGCACTCATGGGGCAAAGGCAAGGAAACACCCTGGACAGGTCACCAGTCCATCACAGGGCAGACAGACAAACACTGACATTCACACCTAGGGGCAATTTAGCGTGTCCAATTCTTTGGACAGTGGGAGGAAATTGGAGCGCCCGGTGGAAACCCACGCAGACATGGGGAGAACATGCAAACTCCACACAGAAAGGACCTTGAGTGGGAATCGAACCGAGGACCTTCTCACTGTGAGGCAACAGTGCTAACCACTGCACCACTGTGCCGCCCTCATTTCACATTAACGATCCTCATACCAAACTTTCTTTTGGCAAACAATTGTACATTGCAAATTAAAAAAAAAAGTTTTCAGTAACGTTCATGGACTAATTATTTTTTCCACTTTAAAATCAAGAAAATCAATCAATCAATCAATATCCTTTATTTAACCAGGTAAAAAGACTCATTGAGATTAAAATCTCTTTTTCAAGAGCGACCTGGCCACGAAGGCAGCATAAACAGTGTTACAACAATACATACAACAACAACAAAACAACAGTAGTCACACACTGTAGCCAGCAACACAAAATGCTTACAACATAAGCACAAGAACACATGACAGGTCAAAGTAATGTAAAACATTTCAGCACTAAATCAATTTGAAAAACAGGTGCATTGCCCAAGAGAACTGGTTTCCCGATCCTTTAAGATGGCCTGAAATTCCCCCAAAGTGATCAGCTCAGATAGCCTCAAATCCTTCTGTATGTCATTCCATGACCAGGGAGCAGCATATCTGAAGGCTTTTTTACCAAGATCTGTTTTGGCTCTAGGAACCAGCATGCGGAGGACATCCTGTGAGTCTCTACACATATAAGAACAAAAATAGGTGGGAGCCAAGCCAAGAAGAGATTTATATACAAAAACCATCCATCGAGAAAGTCTTCGGGCAGATAAAGATGGACAGTTTGCCGTTGCATACAAAGTGCAGTGGTGGACAAGATTGCCAAAAAAACATTGAGCCAGAGGTAGCTGAAATCTTCGGAGCCTGTTTAGCTCACATAATAAACACTTTAACCATCAAACCTAGTAGTCTAACCTAGGGGGCTGTGCATCCACAGCATAGACAGACAAAATGTTTGTTTGTTTGGTAGATTTTTTTTTTTTTTTTTTTTTTTAGCTCACTTTGACAGTAAAATTAACTAGTTGTAGTTTCACTATCTTACTGTTTTCAGTTACATCCCGGACCCGGAGCAATGCTGCTGCGTGCTGCTTGGTCAAGTCGTATCATCCTTTGCTCAAAAAAGGCTGGCTGGCTGCAAGCATCTCCAACCCATTGCGTTGGGTCACCATTTTTAACCCAAAGTTGAGTCAAAGTCACCCAACCCATGATCCAGCTGCCTGAACCCAGCATTTGGGTTACTGTAATAACCCAGCAGTTTTCAGAGTGTAGTATTGGTTGACAGTGTATAATTATACAGAATATTCTTTAATAAAGTTATTCGTTTATGAAAGCTGCCTTCTGGGTACCTTTGCATAGTCATATCAAAGTGCAAATCTGGTGCATAATCCACATAAAAAAAGGTTTTGTTTTGTTTTTCATTACAGCTCAAAAATTCACTGTGAATTTTTCCCCTCTAAAATCGGTATTGGTGTTGAAAAATACTTACTGGTCACTACAACAAAGGTTTAAAAACTTAAGTGTGTCAGCATGCCAAATGAAATAATCATAAGGCTATAAATTACGGTTTCATACGAATGTGTCCAAACTGACTTGGTACTGAATTTTTCATAACTGCCACTGATCTTCTACGTGCATGCTCTCACTAAAGTTTAGTTGCCACCTCCACAGTAAATTTAAAGTTTGATATAAAAATGCATGCAGGTCCCTCTCAGGCACCAGTGAAAGTCCCCCAGGTTTAGTTTAGGAACTGCTGCACAGGCTCAGTTTCTGTTTTGCGCTCTTTCAAAACTGCACACATACCTGCAAAACCACGAGAGGAAACTGCAACCATAGACCAACTGTCTCTCACTTCAGCTTGTACAGAGTTTTACCTCGTTTTTTATTTTTAATACAAGTGAAAAAATGTGTCAACAGAATGAGACATTCACATAAAAAATAATCTACACTTGAAATTAGCACTTTTTTTTTTACAGTGAAGCCCTACAAGTCAACTTTTAACATGCTATTCCTATTCCTTATTTTTTTTTTTTTTTTTTTCCAAAAATGTAAACTTTCATTCTATTGAATATTAACTTGTTCTTGAATCTTGACACTGGGGGAAGTGGCTGCCAGATTCAGCTGGTTGCAAGACTGAAACACTTTAGAAAACTTCCTGAAACAAATCACACTGCAATCACACTGTGTTGAATTTTTACATTGATTAGAAAACATATGAAATCGGCACTCGGCACTAAATGACAACTGTGGTGTCTCACATGATCACCCAGCAGGGAATAAGCTTGACTTGTGTGTTTTTTCCTTCTTTTTCCCATTCAGATGAATCTGCTCAGGGGAGTGCCTCAGCGTTTCAGAATGCTCTTGACTGAATCAACAAAATCTCATGAAGCAAGTCAGATGTCAGATTTTTCACTTTACTTTAAGTGGGAAAATCAAAGAAAGAAAGAAAGGGAGAAAGAAAAGAGGCAGATTTTAAAGCTCACCGCCAGGCAAAGTAGCATCTGAAGAAATGCTGAAGTGTTTACTTACATGTGAGCAGAGTTTGGTGGCTGGCTCTCATTGTGTGCCTGTGTGATCCAAGGCGCTGCAGACACGACACTGCGGTGGCTATGTGGTCTCTGCTCCCTGTCGATAGCTGTAGTGTCTGTGTCTGTGTGTGTGTGTGTGTGTGTGTGTGTGTGTGTGTATGCTTGTGGGGCTGGTTGATACTGTAGGTGACTGATTATGAAAACCTAGGGGCGAGGCTAACTGATGGTTATGTCACCGTGTATCGTTATGAAGCCCTTACAATGAAGACTTTATAATAAAAACAAGATGTATTGATTGTTTATTCCTATAGGGGGTCACAGTGTGTTTCTGGTGCTTAGTGGTGTTTACAGTGATGCTGTATTTTATGATTTTTTTTTTTATCACTTCTGATGTATGAGCTATAAAGGTAAGGGATACATAATATCCCTTTAATATTCAGTCACAGACTTTATTTCCGTGTTACTCAATAGTGAGTTTATAGCCACCTTGTTGGACTTTGGTGTTGTCTGGTATTTCATTTCAATTAATTATTTATTTTATTTATTTATTTTTGCATAACCTTCCTGTTACCCTGGAATTTATAAACATTTTTCAAACGCCTAGAAAATGTTTATTATAAAAATCGTTAGCCAGGTTTATGAGTCAGATACTTTATGTGTCTTGTTGTCAACTTAAATGGCCCTTTAAATAAAACATAACCTCTCCCATTCAACCCCCATGGTTTGGTTGTTATAGTTCCGATTATATAGTACAATTATATAACATAAAGGATATATAACATCGTATATGTGTTTTATTAATGTGTGAGGAGAGAGTTTGTCACTGTGTGGTTATGTTTTTTTTTTTGTTTTGTTTTGTTTTGTTTTTTTAATTTATCAGTGTGACTGACTAAATTTTCAGCTGTTCTTTATTTGCTCATCTGTAGTTACGAGTCATCGCCAGCAGAGGGCAGCACATCCATGTAAAATGTGGCCTGACCAAAGCGTCTCATTTCAACTCGAGAAAGAAAATTATGTTCATGTGTTCTTATTCAGATAAATGACCTGATTCATATTCCACATTTTTAATAATGAAAATGTGATTTAAAAAAATCCCCATAACCTCTAACCACATAAAAAGAAACAAACTATAATGATCCTATAATGAATTTTATACGTTTATTGCAAGTTTATCCCCCAGTCTATAGTGATATTAGTCATCATCTGTATATGTTATGGGGTGTGCACTAAAATACATAAGGATTTTGATAACAGATAAAAATTTGTATATGGCATATCTCTTATTTTAACTGGAGCAAATTATTTACTAAAATATTGGAGTTTTCATTTTAAATTCCGAATATTACAAAGCACAATTTTTTGTATTGGCTCTCTGCATCCACGCACATGAGTTTTACTTTCTTTGTGTACTTTATTTTGCAGTTCCAAAATTTAAAAAAATTCAAAACTGCATGGGAGACCTCATATGTAACAATGCTCTCTTCTCTAAAAGTAATATTTGTGCTGTGTACAAGAAGAAAGCCCTCAGTAGAGCTGATACCTCCACCATCTGTGCGTCTTTGCCACATGACCTGATCTTTCCACAAAGTTTAATGATGTCATGTAAATCCATTTTAAAGTTACATGCATTTGTATGTGAAGCCACGGTCACTGCAATACCTCAGTTGGACCAATCAGTGTGAAAACTTAACCAGTTATTCCTTGGCTTATGATCAAGGTTTCCACCAGGCAGCATGAAATAGACAAATACTGGCTAAGCTAACTGGTGCAGTGATTTTGTGTTTTCTAGGATGGCAACAAAAAGAAAGGACCGCCCAAAATGTAAAATCCTCCTCATTCTACCTCTAAGTAGACAAGTAGCCACATCTCATAACTTCAGGTTGTGATTTGAGCTAACTTACCAAACAGACAAAGTGAAGTCTCCCTTCTATTATTTATTTAGTCTTGTCTGAACTGCCTTATTTAAACGGATGAAGAATGGAAGTATCAAAAGGAAGTCTGTTTATGGATCATACCTGATGTGCTGGTCTGGGATGTGGCGGTGTTGCTGCTGTGGCCGGTAGCTGTGATGGCGTTTGGCAGAGCCTGGCTCAAAAATGTTGGATCAGGCCCTGAGGTGACGGTCAGCACGAGTGGTGAAGTAGAGTCCTGGAGCTGGGTTGTTGTAGATGGAGATGATGAAGATGAGGGAAAGGAGGCGTTGTTTGTTGGTGATGAAGCTGTGGGTTCCACTGAGGTGCGGGTGTCGGCGGTTTTTCCAGCGCTGGATGTCATTGGAGCGGTGGGTGGAGTAGAAACTGTGGCTTCATGAGGGGTGGTGGCACTAGCGTTGTTGCTGGACTGAGCTGAATTTGTTTGGGTCGCATCAGGAGCTGACAGAGCCGGTTGAGTAGATGAAGGTTGGATGGTTTTTGATACCCTCCCTGGGACAGGTGTAGAGGACACTGATGTAGCTGGCATTAGTGCTACTGTGGAGGATTCATCCATCACATATTCAGGTTTGTTTTTACTGAATTCAGACGCCTCGGTTGTATTGCTGTACGTGGTATTTTCAGTTGCAGAGACGGTTGTGGCCTTGGGGTTGAGAGGGCCAGCTTCCTCCTCAGTGGTCAGTGGAGGAATATTGTCAACGGGAAAGGAGCCTGGAGCTGGAGTAGCTTCAGTAGATGGAATTTGCTCTGTGGTTGTTGAGGGTGATGATAATGAAAATGAAAATGTGGTGGTGGTATTCTGACTCTGTGCTTTGACGGCACAGCAGGACAGCAGCCCTGCAGTTCAACACAAGAAATGGATCCTAGTTACAACATCGAGTTCCGGTACAATTTAATCTGTTGTTGTCAAAATACAACTGGCATCCACTGACAAACTCTCCCACAGGATGCTGATAGGTTGACATTTTGCATACTTAATGAGGTTCCATTTGGTTTCTCAGACTGTAGCTAGCCAAAATGACAAGATCTTCATTATAAATCACAGATGTAGTTCCTCCAATATTGTTTCAAAATGTACAACTAAATTTGCACTGCCCTTACCTTTGTGTTAATGGATTTGCACCTGACCCTGACCCCTCACCTTGGAGTCGGTTAGCCCATGTTACACCTATGGGCCCTGTTCCAGGTGAGGGTACTTTAGTTCTCAGCCGAGTCTGTATTTTTCAGTTACGTGAGATGTAAGGAATAGGTTTGTCCAGATCTTATGATTTACATTCACTGTATTTTTTTTGTCTCTAGCTTGAAATTCATCCAGTTCACTATATTATAATGAATTACATATGTAAACCTAGGCATGGAGGTGTTGCATTGTATGTTACACAGGAAAGGACCACCCAAAATGTAAAATCCTCTTCATTCTACCTTTAATTAGACATGGCCACATCTCTTAAGTTCAGGGTGTGATTTGAGCTAACTTACCAAACATGTCAGACTAAGTGAAGTCTCGCTTTTATTATTCATTTAGTCGTGTCTGACCTGCATTACCTAAGTGGATGAAGAATGGAAGCATCAAAAGGAAGTCTGTTTATGGATCATACCTGATGTGCTGGTCTGGGATGCAGCAGTGTTGCCGCTGTTGCCGGTAGCTGTGGTGGCGTTTGGCAGAGCCTGGCTCAAAAATTTCGGATCAGACTCTGAAGTGACGGTCAGTAAAGGCGGCAAAGTAGAGTCTTGGGGCTGCATTGTTGTAGATGAAGACGATGAAGAAGAGGGAAAGGAGGCATTGTTTGTTGGTGATGAAGCTGTGGGTTCCACTGAGGTGCTGGTTTCGGCGGTTTCTCCAGCGCTGGATGTCGTTGGAGTGATGGATGGAGTGGAAACTGTGGCTTCATAAGGGGTGGTGGCACTAGCGTCGTTGCTGGACTGAGCTGAATTTGTTTGGGTCGCATCAGGAGCTGACAGAGCCGGTTGGGTAGATAAAGGTTGGATGGTTTTTGATATCCTCCCTGGTACAGGTGTAGAGGACACTGATGTAGCTGGCATTAGTGCCACTGTTGAGGATTCCTCCGTCACATGTTCAGGTGTGTTTTTACTGAATTCAGATGCCTCAGTTGTATTGCTGTACGTGGTATTTTCAGTTGCAGAGATGGTTGTGGCCTTGGGGTTGAGAGGGCCGGCTTCCTCCTCAGTGGTCAGTGGAGGAATAGTGTCAACGGAAAAGGAGCCTGGAGCTGGAGTAGCTTCAGTAGATGTAATTTGCTCTGTGGTCGTTGAGGGTGATGATGATGATGAAAATGTGGTGGTGGTATTCTGACTCTGTGCTTTGAAGGCACAGCAGGACAGCAGCCCTGCAGTTGAACACAAGAAATGGATCCTAGTTACAACCTAGACATGGAAACCTAGGCATGGAAATGTTGCATTGTACGTTACACAGGAAAGGACAGCCCAAAATATAAAATCCTCCTCATTCTATCTTTAAGTAGACATGGCCACATCTCATATCTTCAGGGTGTGATTTGAGCTAACTTATCAAACATGTCAGACAAAGTGAAGTCTCCCTTTTATTATTTATTTAGTCTTGTCTGAACTGCCTTATTTAAACGGATGACGAATGGAAGTATCAAAAGGAAGTCTGTTTATGGATCATACCTGATGTGCTGGTCTGGGATGCGGCGGTGTTGCCGCTGTCGCCGGTAGCTGTGGTGGCGTTTGGCAGAGCCTGGCTCAAAACTGTCGGGTCAGGCCCTGAGGTGATAATCGGCACGAGCAGTGAAGTAGAGTCCTGGAGCTGGGTTGTTGTAGATGGAGATGATGAAGATGAGGGAAAGGAGGCGTTGTTTGTTGGTGATGACACTGTGGGTTCCACTGAGGTGCCGGTGTTGGCGGTTTCTCCAGCGCTGGATATCGTTGGAGTGATGGATGGAGTAGAAACTGTGGCTTCATGAGGGGTGGTGGCACTAGCGTCATTGCTGGACTGAGCTGAATTTGTTTGGGTCGCATCAGGAGCTGACAGAACCGGTTGGGTAGATAAAGGTTGGATGGTTTTTGATATCCTCCCTGGAACAGGTGTAGAGGACACTGATGTAGCTGGCATTAGTGCTACTTTTGAGGATTCCTCCGTCACATGTTCAGGTTTGTTTTTACTGAATTCAGACGCCTCGGTTGTATTGGTGTACGTGGTATTTTCAGCTGCAGAGACGGTCGTGGTCTTGGTGCTGAGAGTGCCGGCTTTACCCTCAGTGGTCAGTGGAGGAATATTGTCAACGGGAAAGGAGCCTGGAGCTGGAGTAGCTTCAGTAGATGTAATTTGCTCTGTGGTTGTTGAGGGTAATGATGATGAAGATGAAAATGTGGTGGTGGTATTCTGACTCTGTGCTTTAATGGCACAGCAGGACAGAAGCCCTGCAGTTCAACACAAGAAATGGATCCTAGTTACAACATCGAGTTCCGGTACAATTTAATCTGTTGTTGTCAAAATACAACTGGCATCCACTGACAAACTCTCCCACAGGATGCTGATAGGTTGACATCATGCATACTTAATGAGGTTCCATTTGGTTTCTCAGACTGTAGCTAACCAAAATGACAAGATCTTCATTATTAATCACAGATGTAGTTCCTCCAATATTGTTTCAAAATGTACAACTAAATTTGCACTGCCCTTACCTTTGTGTTAATGGATTTGCACCTGACCCTGACCCCTCACCTTGGAGTCGGTTAGCCCATGTTACACCTATGGGCCCTGTTCCAGGTGAGGGTACTTTAGTTCTCAGCCGAGTCTGTATTTTTCAGTTACGTGAGATGTAAGGAATAGGTTTGTCCAGATCTTATGATTTACATTCACTGTATTTTTTTGTCTCTAGCTTGAAATTCATCCGGTTCACTATATTATACTGAATTATATATGTAAACCTAGGCATGGAGGTGTTGCATTGTATGTGACACAGGAAAGGACCACCCAAAATGTCAAATCCTCTTCATTCTACCTTTAAGTAGACATGGCCACATCTCTTAAGTTCAGGGTGTGATTTGAGCTAACTTACCAAACATGTCAGACTAAGTGAAGTCTCCCTTTTATTATTCATTTAGTCGTGTCTGACCTGCATTATCTAAGTGGATGAAGAATGGAAGCATCAAAAGGAAGTCTGTTTATGGATCATACCTGATGTGCTGGTCTGGGATGCAGCAGTGTTGCCGCTGTTGCCGGTAGCTGTGGTGGCGTTTGGCAGAGCCTGACTCAAAAATTTCGGATCAGACTCTGAAGTGACGGTCAGTAAAGGCGGCAAAGTAGAGTCTTGGGGCTGGGTTGTTGTAGATGAAGACGATGAAGAAGAGGGAAAGGAGACGTTGTTTGTTGGTGATGAAGCTGTGGGTTCCACTGAGGTGCTGGTGTCGGCGGTTTCTCCAGCGCTGGATGTCGTTGGAGTGATGGATGGAGTGGAAACTGTGGCTTCATGAGGGGTGGTGGCACTAGCGTCGTTGCTGGACTGAGCTGAATTTGTTTGGGTCGCATCAGGAACTGACAGAGACGGTTGGGTAGATGAAGGCTGGATGGTTTTTGATATCCTCCCTGGGACAGGTGTAGAGGACACTGATGTAGCTGGCATTAGTGCCACTGTGGAGGATTCCTCCATCACATGTTCAGGTGTGTTTTTACTGAATTCAGATGCCTCAGTTGTATTGCTGTACGTGGTATTTTCAGTTGCAGAGACGGTTGTGGCCTTGAGGTTGAGAGGGCCGGCTTCCTCCTCAGTGGTCAGTGGAGGAATAGTGTCAACGGAAAAGGAGCCTGGAGCTGGAGTAGCTTTGGTAGATGGAATTTGCTCTGTGGTCGTTGAGGGTGATGATGATGATGAAAATGTGGTGTTGCTGTTCTGACTCTGCGCTTTGAAGGCACAGCAGGACAGCAGCCCTGCAGTTGAACACAAGAAATGGATCCTAGTTACAACCTAGACATGGAAACCTAGGCATGGAAATGTTGCATTGTATGTTACACAGGAAAGGACAGCCCAAAATATAAAATCCTCCTCATTCTACCTTTAAGTAGACATGGCCACATCTCATATCTTCAGGGTGTGATTTGAGCTAACTTACCAAACATGTCAGACAAAGTGAAGTCTCCCTTTTATCATTTATTTAGTCTTGTCTGAACTGCCTTATTTAAACGGATGAGTAAAGGAAGTATCAAAAGGAAGTCTGTTTATGGATCATACCTGATGTGCTGGTCTGGGATGCGGCGGTGTTGCTGCTGTCGCCGGTAGCTGTGGTGGCGTTTGGCAGAGCCTGGCTCAAAAATGTCGGATCAGACCCTGAGGTGACAGTCGGCACGAGCAGTGAGGTAGAGTCCTGGAGCTGGGTTGTTGTAGATGGAGATGATGAAGATGAGGGAAAGGAGGCGTTGTTTGTTGGTGATGACACTGTGGGTTCCACTGAGGTGCTGGTGTTGGCGGTTTCTCCAGCGCTGGATGTCGTTGGAGTGATGGATGGAGTAGAAACTGTGGCTTCATGAGGGGTGGTGGCACTAGCGTCGTTGCTGGACTGAGCTGAATTTGTTTGGGTCGCATCAGGAGCTGACAGAGCCGGTTGGGTAGATAAAGGTTGGATGGTTTTTGATATCCTCCCTGGAACAGGTGTAGAGGACACTGATGTAGCTGGCATTAGTGCCACTTTTGAGGATTCCTCCGTCACATGTTCAGGTTTGTTTTTACTGAATTCAGACGCCTTGGTTGTATTGGTGTACGTGGTATTTTCAGTTGCAGAGACGGTTGTGGCCTTGGGGTTGAGAGGGCCAGCTTCCTCCTCAGTGGTCAGTGGAGGAATAGTGTCAACGGAAAAGGAGCCTGGAGCTGAAGTAGCTTCAGTAGATGTAATTTGCTCTGTGGTTGTTGAGGGTGATGATGATGATGAAAATGTGGTGGTGGTATTCTGACTCTGTGCTTTGAAGGCACAGCAGAACAGCAGCCCTGCAGTTGAACACAAGAAATGGATCCTAGTTATAACATCGAGTTCCGGTACAATTTAATCTGTCGTTGTCACAATACAACTGGCATCCACTGACAAACTCTCCCACAGGATGCTGATAGGTTGACATCATGCATACTTAATGAGGTTCCATGTGTTTAAATCACACAGACCTTCACTCAAGAGACCCAGGACTGATTCCCAACTAGTGCAAGAGCCGCATTTATTTTCAGCTAGCTAATGTTAGCGAACGTTGCATTAAGTTTGTTAAACTTAGCCATCACCTTCTCCTAAACTTTACAATCACAACAAACCCTCTCCTAACTTTAACAAAGACCCTTTCCCAACCTTAAACAAGGAGCTAACAAAAGCTAAGCAAACGAAAACTGACAAAAGTGGCTAAAGCTAACATTTGATTGGTTACTGACGATAGATTGCACCTTCTGGTGGGTCAGAAGCTTTTATCATCGACTCCTATAGCCAGTCTGTCTTAACCAGTCAAAAGGGATCCTGGAGCCAGATGTACCGTCATGTAGCACAAAGACCAACGTAGCTGCTCACAGCTACGTCACACCGACCGTCACTCTGGAGACCCGAGATCGAGTCACGACTCAAGCGAAAACCATATTTGCTTTTAGCCAGCTACCATCACATCAGCTAGCCAACATTAGATGGCTAACGTTGCATAAGTAGGCTAATGTTAGTGAATGCCGCATTACGTTTCCTAACCTTAGCCATGACAACAAACCCTCACCTAACCTTAACCAAGCTACGGAAAGTGGCTAAAGCTTACGTTGGAGTGGTTAAGAGCACTGGACGATAGGAATAGATGCTAACAGCCTTCTGACCTACAAACGCTGGAATGGTTAAGACAGACGGACACAGAGGAGACCTACTGACCCAAACCTGTGGAGTTTTTACAACTGACAGCGTCTGTTCAGTGATGTGATAACAGTCCAATCGGGTTAGACCATCGTCCCGTATGTATTAAGCCAAGAGCTTAATAATGCTACTCTTTTTATATTTTTACTATGTCTGTGTTTCTATTACACTGTGTGCATTTCTAATTATCGAGCATGATCTATGGAGAACAGCATTTCGCTCCCATGTATGATGTTTATGTATTTGGAAATGACAAATAAACTGATTCCAATTCATATAATCATGAAGTTAAAACAGCGTAGAGGAGATACACAGAGATATCTTTTTTTCAGAATCAGACAGGTAACATATCACTGATTCTTGGGAATTTGGATAAATCATGTCCCACTAAGAAAAATGCTACAACATTTTAATGAATAAAAAAAAATCAAGGGCATAATCAAAGGGTCCTTTGCACATTTGTTAGGTTTTTTCATAGGTTTATTTTAAATTTTTATTAATTTAATGATTATATGTTGGCCCATGCCCTACAAAACCAGTTGTCCTCGGATAGGAGATAATCATTTCAACTTGATTAAAACAACAAAAAGTAATAATTTCATTGAATAATATATTTACCACATGAAAGAGTACATCATAATATGTATTAAAAACTACAAATGATGAGTTTTGAACAATATTTACTATTATTTTGTGGTTGCTCAAAATGTGTCCCACATATTCGTCACCACCGTCAGATATTTATTTAAAAAATAATAATAAAAAAAACTACAAGGTCAATTACATTCCTGAGGACCTCTTTTCAAACTTTCAGCTCTACTGCATGCTTCAAGACCACTCAGGCTCCTGTAATTTTGTTATTTTCTCTTAAATCTCTTCATATTTTTGGACACTGCTACTGTCACAACCATAACATGTCAACACCGTCACTTTTGTATAAAAAATATTAGATTAGATTATGGAATAAATGTATACTTTTTAAGAAGAGGTCTGATGCAGGTAACAACAAGAGGGAAACAAGCTGGCTAATGTGAACAACTCATGCTTATCATGTGAAAGAGTAGGTTTTTGTCACCACCGTCAGACGTCACCACCGTCAGGTTTTCTGTGTGACAGTGATGACTGAAGTCTGAAAAATGCTTATAACAGTGCTCAGGATTGTTATTTTTTGCACCAAATAGTTAAATAAAGTTGTTAAGCAAGAAGCCATTGACTTGAGTGGTACAAATTTTGGAATTGTTTGTTGTAATGAGGCCACTGTCACCACTGTCAGATTAGTGTCACCACCGTCAGAGGGAGTTATTTGTTTTAAATGAATATACGTACAATATGTTTCTTTGGTGCTGTTGAATTATTAAAGTATTAGTCTCTTTTAATACAAATATATGTTTTTCAAATAAAAAAAAAACATTACAGTGACGGTGTTGACAAAAACAAAGTAGCCTAAAACCTGGAAAAATGCCTATGTTATGAAAAAAATACAGAATGAGGAGGTTGCACCAGTACATTGCTGAACAGCCAAGACCTTGGCCTTTAATGATATACCTTCAGATTTTGTAATTTAACTCACTTTTTTTTTCAAAATTAAAACGTGTTTTATCCAAATTCCCAAGAATCAGGACCTGAACCCAATCGAGATGATTTGGGGTGAGCTGGACCGCAGAGTGAAGGCAAAGGGGCCAACAAGTGCTAAACACATCTGGGAACTCCTTCAAGACTGTTGGAAAACCATTTCAGGTGACTACCACTTGAAGCTCATCGAGAGAATGCCAAGAGTGTGCAAAACAGTAATCAGAGCAAAGGGTGGCTATTTTGAAGAAACTAGAATATAAAACATGTTTTCAGTTATTTCACCTTTTTTTGTTAAGTACATAACTCCACATGTGTTCATTCATAGTTTTGATTCCTTCATTGAGAATCTACAATGTAAATAGTCATGAAAATAAAGAAAACGCATTGAATGAGAAGGTGTGTCCAAACTTTTGGCCTGTACTGTATATATGTACACACACACACATACATACACACACACACACACACACACGCACACACATATATATATATAGACATAGATATAGATATAGATATAGATATATAGATATATATGTATATACATTTTTTTTCAGTTACATGAGATGTAAGTAATAGGTTTGTCCAGATTGTATTATTTATATTTTTTTGTCTGTAGCTTGAAATTCATCCAATTCACTATATTATACTGAATTATATCCCTAAGCCTAGGTATGGAAGTTGTATTGTATGTTACACAGCAGCAATGTCATTCTAATAACAACAATAATAATTCTAATGTGCAACTATTAATTAATTGTGAATAATTATAATGAATAATTCTACTACTCTTGCAAAGATGATACAGTAGTCATTTGTTGCAGGGTTTTGGTTTAGAAACAGAAATTTTCCACTGGCCTCTATGTGAAATTCCATTCCAGTAACTCTTTTGTACCGTTGATGCACTTTTCCCTACAGACGACCGAGCAGTGAGTCCTACAAAATAAAAGATTCAGCTTCCTCTTCACAGTTTATAATTCTTTAAAAGAATAAAAAATTCAGAAAAAAACTTTGATTACTTCGTGATTTATTATATAATAATGATCATGCACAAAAGGGTTAAATCTTTGATAATTGCAACTACAAGCCTTAAGTAAAGATATAAAGACTCAATTCATAATCTGTTTTTCAAAGAGATATATTAACGACTTTTTGCTTAGCAAAGTTTTGCATAAACAAGATAAACAAGAGACAATACTTTTTTTCCTTTTTTTAATGCAGAATGTTTTATTAAGCCATTAAATCTTGGTTTTCTTTAAATAACAGAGAAATAAATTATCAGAGTCAGTGGGATGAAATAGTTTTACTTCTTCTCTGATACAGATCAGGTGGTTTAAAGAGGTTTCTTGAATTCAGTGTCCGTTAATTGTTCCTTTTGCAGGTCCCTGATACAGACGAAATGGAAGTCTTCCTATCTATCGTGGCCACCGATGTGCAATGTGTGGCGCTGAGATAGGATAAGTTTCATTTTTCTATAAACTGTGCATTTACCTGGAACAGTATCTGAGATGGTAAGCGGACAGCTTGTGGCGGTCTAATCTGGTGTCCGATAAGGCACCAGAAAAAGCGAAAGAGAAAATGAAAATCAGAAAGTACATTTGCTGCAAACTAAATAACTCAAACACCAGCGCATCTGAAGTTGCTTAATTTTAATCATTTCAAGTAAAAAAAAAAAAAACGGTTATGCCAATGAATCTGATGAAGCAGTGAAGCAAAACAAAAAATGTGCTCCTTTTTTTTTTTTTTTTTTTTTTGAATTTACACATTTAATCTTGTGCAACTCAGAAAAATATAATACAAAATACAGAAACAAAATCTGTCAATAGGAAGAGAATTTTACTTTTTTTCCAGTGCAAATGGTTTGGTTTAAACACGCCAAAAATTTTAATCTGACATAATGATACTGAAAAAATCATCTGCCTTATTTCACTTCAATCTAAAAAGTCCCAATGCAAATCAGTCTACAATGACAACTTCTGATCCATTCAATCAATTTCTTGAAAACTTTATTTATTATACTTCTTATTATTTTATTATCGTTTATTATCATTTATTTTTCATGATTCATGACGAATAAAAAATAAATTCATGACGTGTATACGTTTGTAATTTGTGGTGAACTACCAATTTTATGAGCCTTTAGTTTTATTTCAACCGAAAAGTATTTTTCGTCAAATGAGATCATTTTCACAACGTTGATTGATTTTGAGTTTTTGTTCTGCCTGGATAGAAGATGCTGTCATTTGAAATTTTCCTGAAATAAAACAAATAAGACTGTAGGGCTCAGGAGACATTAAAAGATGATTTTTGCTGTCTGACATCTGTTGCTGATAACTCATCATATTTATTTTTTCTTTCCACTAAAAATCTATTTGTCCCAACAGTTTCCTCCAGGCCACTGCCACCATCTTGATATCAGTGGAGTGATCTGGCCTTTTCTTAAAAAAAAAAAAAAAAAAAAAAAAAATACTGATGATTGAATCTAGAAAATCTCCTGAAGCAAGTCAGAGTAGACTGTGGACAAGTGCAATCATTGCATCATTTCACTTTAAGAAAAAAAATACAAAAAAAAAATCAGATTTTCATGTTCAACAGCAGATTAAATGCCATGTTCGGATGGACAGCAGAGATTAGAGATTGTAGATGAGTTTACTTACATGTTAGTAGAGTTCGGTGGCTGACCCTCATTGTTTGTCTGTGCTGAGGCTATGTGGCCTCTACTCCCTGTCCACAGCTGTAGTGTGTGTGTGTGTGTGTGTGTGTGTGTGTCAGTGTGTGGCTGGTTGATACTATAGGTCCCTGGTTTTTAAACTGGGGCTGAGGGACCACCAGGGGTCCTCAAGAGGACCACAGGGTGACCCAACACTTGTAATAAAACATTAACGTAACAACAATTTGTACTGTATGACATAATAATCCACAATCTCCTGCAAACGTAATAAATTGTACCTAGCATTCATCAAATGCGTTTTTTTTTTTTCCTGTTAATGTCATAATTATTACATTAAAGGGAGTTATTCAGTTTTCAAAAATGGAATAACTGAACGCATAATGTAATAACAGTTACAGTTCAACACAAAACTGTCACCCAGTCACAGATTTGCATGAAAGAGCTGTTTGGTGATCATGGAAAAGAGTTAACAGTGTGAATAGGAAGCTTAAGGAACCTCTGAGTCATTTTCGATGCGGATTTGTCCTTTAACTCATAGAGCTCATAGTTCCTTATTTCCCTGCCAGAGCACTGCGCTCTCAAAATGCAGGTTTATTGGTGGTTCCCAAAATTTCTAAGACTAGAACGGGAGGCAGATCCTTCCAACTTCCTGTCTCAGTTCGGAGGGCAGATTCTCTTTCTACCTTTAAGAGTAGACTTAAAACTTTCCTTTTTGACAAAGCTGGACCGGCCCTTAGTTGTGCTGCTATAGGCCTAGACTGTCAGAGGACTCCATATCATGCTCTGAGCAAATTCCTCTTTTCTAATCTTCCTCTTCCCTCTTCTTTTCTTTTCTTCTTTCTTCTTTTTGTCATGTGTAAGAAAGGGTTCAAAATGAAACCCCATGGGACATTATTTCAGCCTGGTACCTGCATGGCAGAATCTTCAGGTGCCGATAAAAAAACCCACCCTATGCGCGTGTACCCCCCTTTCCATCTAGAATAATAGGGACTCCTAGATTAGAAATGTTAGCTACTATGCAAAACCATGCATGAGTGGATTTAAGAGAGGACCATTTAAAATAGATTCACCAAACAAAAACATGAAATGAGCACATAATCTATCAGTGAGTCGGCTGGATAATGGAAACCATTTAGACTCACGAAAAAAGAAGTCAGGACTGATATTCAGTCTAACAGCATAACTTTTGATCATGCTTTGCACCACGACAGCACAAAGATGGACCAAAAACAACACTGGAGTTAGGTTATGGTCGTCAGAGGAAGAAGACGAGCGGGAGCCTGGATACGGCTGCTTCCTGCCTTTTTTGGGTCCTGTGGTTGGGGTTAGGCCTGTGGTTAAGATGACAAATTGTCAAGTCACTTTTACTTCCATAGCACATTTAAAAACAACAGGAGATGACCCAAAGTGCTTTACAGTTGTGGCAGAAGGATTTACAGTACAAATGTATATACAAGGTGTCCATAAAGTCTCTTTACGATTTAACAAATTTATTACAAAAGCAAATGAATAGACAAATCCGTGGAAATTATTACAAAATGAGGAGTAGATATTGAATTTTTTTTTTTTTTTTTTTTTTTTTTTTGGCTTCATTTAATACACCTCTATATGGGCACCATTAGCTACACGAAGCACATCTTGCCATGTTTGCTGTAGCAGAGCTTCATCAATGGTGGCAATGGCATCAGTGATCTTTTGCTTCAGGTCGTTGATGTCCAATGTGTTTAAAAACTTTGATAACCACTGAGTACAAAGAACAAATCTGATTAACATATCTCATCAATTGCTTTTGTAATAGATTTTTTTTTTAATTGTAAAGAGACTTTGTGGACACCCTGTATGATTAAATGGAATGTATGGAATGCAAATGTATGGAAGCAACTAATTACATTCACTCATGTTACTGTAATTGAGTAGATTATCTGTGTACTGGTACTTTTTGTCAAGTCAGTAATTTTACTTTTACTGAAGTACATTTCTTCTTGTGCTTGAGTATTAAATCGCATCCATCCTAGACAACAAATGACTAATGACACATTGTGGAACCTTTCACAATAAAAGCTCACTCACAAAAATGAGAAGAGGAACCTGCTTCCACTTGGTTGGCTCAACTTTTTTTTTTTTTTTTTTACAAATTTCACAATAAAAGCTGCACCATGAAAAACTGCCGATGGTCAGTGGAGGTGAAGACCATTGAGACTCAACTGGCAAAGAAAATGTGGTTATCCAGCATGTGTCAGTTGAGTCTACAGAGTCCTCACTTCAGTTTTAGTGTAATGTCCCTTTAAAAGTATGTAGTGTGCAGTGTGTTCTTTCCTCCTTTTCTAACTGCATGGAAAAGATCCCAGCTAACACCGTTACTGTTTGGAAAAAGGAGCTCAGTCACTTTTACTGCCAGGACATTTGAAATGAGACACTTTGGACTTTTACTGCAGTAGATTTTTACTGCACTACTTCTACTTCTACTGCAGTCACATACCAGCAGAGGAACAGTACTTCTACTTCTACTGCAGTCACATACCAGCAGAGGAACAGTACTTCAACCTGAGTAGCAGTTTGCAGTACTGTTTCGACCTCCGCCTGCACCTCATACTGAACTCAAAGGTTGCTTTTGGCGTCTAACAGGTCGGTATCAGACGCAGAAGGGCGTGACCAAGCTGCAGCATTTGATGCCCTGGGAATGAGAGCGGGCTGTTATTTTAATCTCTGTGGTATTGCTAGTATCTTCCTCTCCCAAATGAGTGTTAATGTTATGCAGCAACATCCTCATGTGTACTCCTGAACCCTAACATCTTGTTTGTATAATAAGGGCGAAAATAATCTTCCAGTTGGGTGATTTTTTAATACTGCAGTCTGACTTTTGTAGGTAATTTTTATTATTTTTTTCCCCAAGAGACAGTGTTTTGTATCAAGACATCATAAGGCAGATACTGTCGACTACTTCTGATAAGGAAATTGTTAAAATGAGTTACATTCTCAAATGCAGGAAAGTAAAGAAAACATTCACTCACAAATGAGGTTTTTAGGACCCGTTGCAAGGTGAACCGCTTGTGCTTTTTCTCACCAAATCGTAACACAACAGGCTGCCAGCTTTCGCTTTCAGTTTGTGGAATTACATGGAAATGGAACAGGCCTATCTCAGTGTCACAGATCACACAGCGGTTCCCAAAGTGAAGATGGGGGACCTCCACCGGGCCTTGAAAGGGGCCTGCATGTGTCCTTGACATGCGGATCAAGCCAGAACTCTCTACCTGAACTTCGCCAGTCGGCACTTCATCAGATCAGATTTCTTGTGTTTAACACTGAACACAAACTGAAATGTCTCCTGATGTAAGTGTCCCCGCAGGGCAGAATCACCTCAAATGGAGATTTGTGGCGTACTGAAAGTCAGTTTGGGCCTCCAGAGCATGAATACAACTGAAAAGCATTGATTAAGGTTTTCCCAGCTGTTCCAAACTTTCCATGATCTTTATCCGTCCTCTGTCCTCACGTTCTTTCATTTTGGATTCGTGCCCGCATCAGGTATCGCATAAAAGACGTCATGCAGTACTCTAAAACACACAAGATTGCATAGTGACAACATCGCTGTTATATTCAAGAGGGTGAAGACAGTTATAGGAATTTTTGTGTGTCCAGGGAGTCTATGGTTCATTTTTATAGGACTGCGATTCAGAGGGAAACTTCAAACTCCTTCTCAAGTGCATAGGAAAGGGTCGTGTGGATCAAAAGCCACAAAAAGCCTCCTGCATTTTGCATGATGATGGTCTAGAGCAGTGGTTCTCAAACTTTTTTCAGTGATGTACCCCCTATGAAATTTTTTTTTTTTTTTCAGCCAAGTATCCCCTAACCAGCGGAAAGCATTTTGCTGGAGGTTTTTCAGGATGATGAAATTGAATACTGAATATAAAATTCCATTTATGAACTTCCATTTATATTTTAATGAATATTTATTAGCCTACATAATGATTTTTAAGGAACCTTGCGTGGATGCTATTTATTAAAGTATATATATTTTTAAAATCTTACATACCCCCTGGAGTACCTCACGTACCCCCAGGGGTATGCGTACCTCCACTTGAGAAACAGTGGTCTAGAGCACACATGGGGCAAAACAAGGCCCGGGGGCCAGATCTGGCCTATAAGACAATTTAATCTGGCCCTTGGACATAAATCATGATTTTGGCCCGAATCCATCTCCCTGCCAAATTTACGTTTGTATAGGAAAACAATTTCTTAATTGCTAATTTCACAAAGGTGCCGAGCACCATCAATCCTATGTGAATTAACACATGTAGAGGAAGTGGTGGACAACCTGCACACTCTCATGCAATGTTTTTTAACTTCCTGACACACCAGCCTGTCTGGTGTTTCTCCTCCCAGAGAGCGCAGTGAAGCATTATGGGAAAATACATGCACTGCACGTACAGTTTTCACAGTGTTTTGCTTATTTTGTTAGAGCTGATGAACATTTACACTTCAAAAATACTTTAAACATTACACACTCTGAATATATGAAATGGCAATAATTAATTTTTAAAAAAAAACTCATTTGAAAAGGAAAAAAATTGTGAAATAACTGTGTTTTGAAACAGAATTCGTACAGACACAATAAAATTTACACCTGGAATGTGGCCGCTCATCTAGTGTTCAACTCTCTCTCTCTGGCCCTTGAACCTACACAGTTGCCCACCCCTGGTCTCGCACCACAACATTGCACGATAAAATTGTGGCTGAAAGTGTGTTAACCGTCTCTCTATCTGTCCGGTTTGGTAAAACTACAGGACATGAGAAAGACTGACGAGAGAAAGTGGTGTGCTGCTATTTTATTTATTACAATACCAAACATAATGTAATTCAGATTTATTTCTGAAAATAATCTTATTTTATTGCATTGCTTAAATGTTTATAGATATGTATACAGGAAAAAAAAATATTGGACCTATTTTTGACTCAATATAGTGACACATTTCAGACGCTAGGGGGGGGCAATGCCCCCCCTGCCCCCCTGCAAACTCCGCCTATGTTAAACGGATCTCTCCCAGCTGCACATGGCTTGTGTTTTCGGTCTGGTTGTGCTCTCGGCCATGAAATGAAAGTGAAGCTTCAGTTTCTCTCAGTTTGCTCCAAACCTGTAGTGTAATTTGCCATTGGCCCATGGGTTTTATGACCCGTGGGCCCCTTTGCCTGACCTGGGGGGCCCCTGGGCCCTTGCTGGAAAAAATAAATAATTTCACCATTTACCGTTAATATTTGTGACTTTCGTTTTTTCTCACCTAAATAATAGATGCTGTCAAAAAATATTCATGATCACCTTATCAAAACCTTGCAGGCTACCGTAGCTTGGTTGTGTGGTTGGTTTGTTACATCTGAGAGTTCTAAAGGCCAAACTGGAACGAATGAGTCAGAACCAGAACGCAACGCACGCGGTCACTTACGGCAGAGTCATTTCTAGCTAGCTCGTGACAGTCTATCTCAGTGTTTCTCAAATGGGGGTACACGTACCCCTGGGGGTACTTAAAGGAACTCCATGGGGTACGTGAGATTTTTAAAAATTACACAACACGTAGTTCCGACCGAGCAGTCTGATTGATCAATCAGACGTTTAGAATGTGCTCAAATGAGCATGACAGTATGGTTAGCCGTGCTCAAATGAAAAATACTGAATCAATCACTGAAAATATTACTCCACCTATATCTTATTGCCCGAGTCTGTGTGTTTTCCCTGGCAACACGAAACATTTCACCGAAACCTGCAGCAATAGCCGCTGTCAACTTTGATCGCCTGCATAATGGACCGTTTTGTTGTCAATTTTGATTTATTTGGCGACCTAAGTTTGGATAAACGGCTGAACGAGGAAGTCAAGACAGAAGAGAAAAGAGAGATACGCGAGAGTGACGAGTGAAGAGCTGGATCAGCTGGAGAGGTCAGGAAATGAAGCCGGTACGGCCCGCCCCGGTCAACGTCTTGGGCCGTCAAATGTCTACAAGACTACCTGACAAACACCGGGCAAACAGCTGATTTCTCAGCTGTAAGGAAAGAAGAGCTAAACAAGATCCTCCGTGAATGTTATGGAGCTTTAATTTCTATAAAAAAGTGCTGCTGAGGCAGATTCAGCACCACGGACAGTGCCCGCTGGCAGAGGCAGATTCAGCACCACGGACAGCACCCGCTGGCTGAGGCAGATTCAGCACCACGGACAGTACCCGCTGGCAGAGGCAGATTCAGCACCATGGACAGTACCCGCTGGCTGAGGCAGATTACAGTACCTGTAAGATTTTCCACAGAGATGTGCAGCTATAACTTTGTTCTTGTTATTAATGTGTTAATGTAATCAGTTATTAATTAACCTATTAATCATTATTAATTTGTTCAGTCTTTATGAGTTTCCTGGGCCTATGGCCATTGATTTAATACATTTGTCAATTTGTTTGCATCTGTACATTGAAATGAACATTTAATAAATCAACACATCTGTGAAAACTGTCGTCTTTATTTCAGAGGTAAATTGATAACAGCCAGAAAAGGTGATTCTATAACTCTGTTCAGCCTTAATGTGACTGTTTACTGTCGCTACTTTTGCTGCTTAGCCACATTAATCTGAGCTGACGTTAAATTGAGGAGTGACACACTCCCAGCTATCTTTAAATATAACTGTTAATATTTGGTTGGTTGTAGATAAAGATCAGCTGCGTTGGTGAGTCACTGTCATGGCACCTTTTAGATTAATAATGACTGAGAAGTCAGCAGAAGGTGAACTATCAGTCCATGAAAAAAATATTTTTTTCCAGCGGATATTCAAGTTACAACATGATTGAACTAGCAAAGCAATTTTGTGTTATGTTTGCTTCATGGAAACTAACGCATACGGATGTGTTATGAATGCGTTCATTTATGCAGTTAATGTGAAGCGTAACCAAATATTGGCCTAATAGGAGAGACTGCCTGCTGAGAACAGAAGTAGGCCTACAGCCGAATGACCTTGTTAAAAAGTGCTATATATATACAGAGAGAAACCATTCGTCTGCTCACTCTGTGGTAAAGGGTTTACTAAGAAAGGAAACCTCAACAAACATATGAGAACCCACACTGGAGAGAACTTGTAGAGACGCAGTCCTGTGTGTGTGTTTGTGTGTGTGTGTGTGTGTGTGTTTGTGTGTGGGAGAAGCTTCATCGAGCATCATGCAGATATAAGCAAACACGAGTGTGTCAGTGAGAGCAGCAGCAGGAGATGCTTCAGAGTCAATGCTGATGTTAGAGATGCAGCACATCCCAACACATTTTGTTACATATGTTGTGTTCATACAGAGAGAATTCGAGTTCCAGCAAAGTGTTTACTGTAATGAATGCCTGTTTACTAAATAAACTGTTTGACGTGCAAATGCAGACAGTGTGTGTGTGGCTGCTTTCCCTGTGTTTCTGTGGTCTCCTATACAGCAGCAACCAAAGTTGGCTCCTGGGCTCGGCCTCGGCCCCTCAGATTGCGAGCTGGGCCCTCTGGTCCAACATCAGTGTCTGATCTCACAAATGCAAATTCCCACAGACACACTCCAACATCTGGTAGAAAGCCACCCAAAGGAGTGGAAGCTGTGCTGCTGCAAAGGGACCAACTCCATATTACAGTTTTTCTCCATTGGTTTGGCTCATTTCTTGAAACTGAAATGACATTCTCAAAATAACATGGACAAAACTCCAAACCTCTTGGCAATTGTTCACAACCTACTGGAACTTCTCATTTATTTCATGAAATTGCAAATGTCTTAGAACATGTCTCAATATCTCAGTACATCTTTGCAAATGATTTAGTACAGTTAGCCTACAGTTAGCACAATTTCCAAGTGAATAGATCTTGTTGATCTAAACTGACTGTTGGGTTCTCAGTCTAATGGTTGTTCTCTCCAAAACAGTCAGCATCATTTCATTGTATAAGTCATCACATGCACAATAGTCTGTTCAATTGTCAGAATTAGTCAAGAACATAATACCATGAATAATACCATATATGAATCTCTTGGAACATTTGATAAATTGTTTACAGTTTGTTTTTTTTAATCACTTTTTCCAGTATAATGAAACTGGGATCCACTTTGTCCACTTCACCTCCAAACCACAGCAGAAGTTTTCTTTTGCAAATGTGTTCATACCTTTTCATTGGATTCACACATTTTTCAGGCTCTTTTGCACAACACTTCTCACGTGTCATTTCCATGGCCCTGACTCCATTGACTTCACTGTGGTAGTCAAAAGCAAAACATCTGCTCACAGCTGATAGAAATGAGCTGCATCACTGTGAAATCACTAGTGCACCTGCATCACTACCCTTTCCACAAATCACCGTTCACCAATCAGGATGCACCTACAAAAAAGGGCCTATAAATTGTATTCTGTATTTTTTTTTTCAACTCCTTTGAGTTTTGCTGTGTAATACTGTATGTGAATTACAGTATTTCAGTTTTTCCATCAATACAGTAAATTTTCACCTCAAAGTCTTTGAGTTTGGATGCAGTTCTTTACTGTAAGTTCACATTTGAATGTGTAGCTCACAGGAGAACCTTGTTAAAACTGACAGCTGTATTTTGTATTCTGCTGTCAGCTGTGTTACAGTACAGTAGAGCTGATTGAAGGAATCTACTCATTTGGGCAGAAGTTGAGTTGTTTGAGGGAAATATTGGTTTTTGCTGCTTGCTTTACAATATGTAGCTATATTGTCAAAAAAAAAAAATATGACTGCAATACACATAGGAAAAAGTAAAGTGGAACCTGCTCAGACTGAAAAGGCTGTGTTGCATTCTGCTGTTGAGTATGAAGTGAGTGAGCGGCTGGATTAGTTGTGTTGGGCGCTGAAAAAATGTGCTTTTGCTGCATGTTTGAAATGTTTTGTCATGGTAAGAGCCTTTTGCAAACAAAATGTGTTATTTTGGGAAGAGTGCCTCTCATTAGGCCTGTGTATTAGCTGGTTTGATACCAGGGTTTCTGAGTTGACAGAGGAAGTAAAGTGATTGAAAAAAACAAACAAACTGTAATGGTTACAATTTCCTTGGCAGTATGAGTACAATGTGTGATGTCAAACGTTGGAGGCTACTCTTACCGTAAAATCCTATTTTATTTTATTTTTTTCCAGTTTTATACACAATTGTATTCTGTTAGCTAGACAAAAAAAAAGTAACCACTGTCAATGAAGGACTGGGCTAAGACTGAGAGGTGGACATGAGGGATATTTCAATGGTCCTCTGCCATAGTGACAAAACATCTAAACATTTTGACTTGCAGTGCTTACACAATGCCAAAGGGATGATGCATTTTGGGGGCACTGACTATTGATATGAGAAGGAAACTTCATTTTGGCACATGAGTGAATTGTTTTGGGAGAGATATGCGCTTTTGCAGGTGAACCATGGTGTTGTGCTGTACCATCCAGGTTATTTTGGAAAAAGCACCAAGCGTGTTGAGAACGTCCGGTCTGTTTCAAGAAATGAGCCAAAGCAATTGAGAAGGATCTTTCTCATTTTGGGGGCACTGACTATTTATATGGGAAAGGAATTTAGTTCTGAAGCATGAGTGAACAGTTTTGGGAGAGATATGTGCTTTTGCAAGTGAGCTATGGTGTTGTGCTGAACTGTAAGACTGTTTTGCCAAATGATCTTGAAGTTTTGAGAATGTAATTTCAGTTTCAAGAAATGAGCCAAACCAATGGAGAAAAACTGTAAAGGCCCCATGCTGTCCACTTTTCCAGGGTTTTATTGGAACGGCTGATCTCCCTGCAAGATGTACCTGTGGTTTTGAGTACCTGTGGTTCGCTAAATATAGTTTCACAGCTCCTCTCTCTTGCCTTTCTCCTGGAGCTGTGGCAGCACACTTTGTTTAGCCAATCAGAAGAGAGAATCAGCACCCCTCCACTGAGCCAATCACAGGCAAGTTAACGGCTATAACGTTTTCAACAGTACCAATGAAAAACTTTGCAACGTCCGAAAATGTTATTGTCTTGATGAGACAGAGACAAAAAAAAAAAAAAAATCACTGACTGGTCGCAGAGTAGACGTTAGTCCAGACAATGTGGGGACAGCAGCATCCTTTACAAAATTTCTTTGTGGAACTGGCATTGTATTGTGTCAGGTTGATAGATAGATAGATAGATATACTTTATTGATCCCAAACTGGGAAATTCCCACTTTACAGCAGCATCATCAATAAAAAACATAAAATAAAATTAAAATTAAGAAGTATATACAGTAGAGACTAAATATACTAAATATATACACTAAAGACAATAAGGGCTAAGTATATACAATAAACTAACTTAAGAATATGAGATGTTGAAATGTGAGATATATCGATGGTAATAATAAATATGAAAAAGGAAATATACAGATAGTAGATAGTATGGCACAGGCTAAGCTTGAAACCAGGAAACCAGGAAACCAAGTGGCAGAACCCGACACCCGGTACTGGAATTCGGGAACTGTCCGACTTGATTTGGCCAGGAAGTAAGGTGCTGAGAAGTGGATAGTAAATAAATAAACAATTAAGGTGCTGAGTAGTGGAGTGTTAAAAACAGAACCATACTGCAGAGAGTTGTGAGTCTCTGTCTGACAGATGAATTATTGTACAGTGTGATGGCTTGTGGCAGGAATGATTTCCTGTATCTGTCCCTTCGACAGCGGAGCTGTAACAGTCTGTTGGAGAAGGAGCTCCGCTGTCTGTCCAGTGTGTGGTGGAGAGGGTGGTCGGGGTTATCCATGATGGATAACAGTTTGTTCAGTGTCCTCCTCTCCACCACAGCCTCCACAGTGTCCAGACGGACAAACTGTTTCCTGCTTGTCAGGTAGTCAGTAATCCAGGAGACAATGGAGGTGTTGACTCCCATCACCCGCAGCCTCTCACCCAGCAGCAGGGGCTGGATGGTGTTAAAAGCACTGGAGAAATCAAAGAATGGGATTCTCACAGTGCTGCCACCACCATCCAGATGCATATGAGCTCGTTGCAGCAGGTAGATGACGGCGTTGTCAACTCCCAAATGGGGCTGGTAAGCAAACTGTAGAGGGTCCAGCAGCTCCTTCACCTGCAGCCTCAGGTGGGCCAAGACCAGCCTCTCCAGCACCTTCATCAGATGAGATGTGTAGTTATTGAGGTCTGATGGAGTTGACTTTTTCGGGACAGGAACCAGGCAGGACGTCTTCCACAGCACCGGGACTCTCTCCTGACTCAGGTTCAGGTTCTAGAGGTGTTGGATGACAGACGACAGCTGGCTGGCACAGGTCCTCAGGATCCTGGGGCTGATACCATCAGGTCCTGCGGCCTCACTCTGGTGGAGTCTCTCCAGCTGTCTCCTAACCTGGCCTGTAGTTACAGTCATGTGGGGGAGGGTGCTGGTGTCTTCAGTGGAGGAGGAGGTAGAGGGGGAGGGGGAGGAGAGGTGCTGCACAGGAGTGCTCACCACAGGGGGGAGAGAGGGGAGGGGTGGATGCGGTGGGGGTGTGGGGGGGTCTGGATGTGTGAGGGAGACAGAAGGCTGTGAAAGAAACCTGTGAAAGAAACCTGTTAAAGAAACCGTTCAGCTCATTGGCTCTCTCCTAGCTGCCTTAAGGCTGAATTATGCTTCAGCGTTGGAAGAGCGCACGGGGGTTGTGCGAAGCACGCATTTCCTACGCAGCGCGTGTGTCCAACATACCTCTGCAAACACACAGAGCAATTCTCCTCCCACCAACGTAGACCCTGTGACGTATGGTCGCTGCTCTTCTGTGGCGAGTGGACGAGTCGTATAGGTGCGGGCACTCTCCAAAGTTTTCAAACACAACCGACGAGTCCAGACACAACAGACACACACACACACACAAAAAAAAAAAAAAAACAACGGCGCTGACGGCACAACAACAGGAATGTGGTGCCGGTTGCAACGAAATGCCGGAAATAGTGTACTTCGGCGGACCAATCACAGCTCTTGTGGGGCTGCGTAGGGTCCGCGTAGTTACAATTTTTGGGAGGCGCGCGGCAAGGCTCTGCGGCGGTCGCACAACCACCGTAAGCTTCGCACAACCTCCGTACGCTCTTCCTACGCGGAAGCATAATTCAGCCTTTATAGTTGCCTTTGTCTCCCTTTACATCCTGTGATCTGCTTCATCCCAGTCCACACATCCCTCACATTGTTCTGCTGGAGTTTGGCCTCCAGCTTCCTCCTGTAGCTGTCTTTGCACCCCCCCAGTTTCTCCCTGAGTTCGTGCTGCACTCTCCTCAGTTCTTCTCTGTATCCAGACTTGAAAGCCCTCATCTTCTTGTTAAGGAGTGCTTTCAGGTTGCTGGTGATCCATGGCTTGTTGTTGGGGAAGCAGCGTACAGTCCAGGTTGGCATGGTGGTGTGTTCACAGAACCTGATGTATTCTGTGATGCAGTCCGTCATGTTGTTGATGTCCTCCCCGTGTGGCCCACAGAGTACATCCCAGTCCGTTGTCTCGAAGCAACTAATAGAGAAACTAATAGAGCTTGTCAAGTTTAATGGAACATCGTTACGCCGTCATTTTATTCCTATGATACATCTGGGATTGTGTGGTCGGCGAGAGAGAGAGAGAGAGAGAGAGTGTGTGTGTGTGTGTGTGTGTGTGTGTGTGTGTGTGTGTGTGTGTGTGTGTGTGTGTGTGTGTGTGTGTGTGTGTGTGTGTGAGTATTTGTTAAGGGGTGTTCAACCTGTTTCCAACAACGTTGCACTAAAATATTTCATGTACATATCAGGAGTAATTAACGTTTGATCACCAGCAGGGGGCAGTGTGGTGTCTACTGGGCCCCAGGGGCTTTACGTCAGTTTGGTCCGCTTTGCAGCTTTCCTCTTTCTGCTGAGCGTGAAGACAAACAGACGTGGAGTTTCTCTGTCTCATTCATTTCTCCTGTTTAGTTTACCACAAGTTCATTCATTCATTCATCTTCTAAACCGCTTATCCTCACTAGGGTCACGGGGGGGTGCTGGAGCCTATCCCAGCGCTCATAGGGCGAAGGCAGTGAAACACCCTGGACAGGTCGCCAGTCCATCGCAGGGAGACGTGGAGTTTCTCTGTCTCATTCATTTCTCCTGTTTACAGGTTGGTGGAATAGTAAATTAAGAAAAGTAACCGAAGTGTAGTATATTAACATGTTGCTGAATGTTTTAATGTCCGGTATTAAGCTTGTTTTATGAAGATGTGGACATATATGTGTACAGAGTAGTAGCTGTATTTTCGCGCCTGATGATGTCACCTGTTGCTACCCAAGTCACGTCAGTCAGAGTTTTATTTTCTGCTCCTTGAACATTTTTATGAAGTCTTTATATTTTTCAAACGTGTAATATTGTGTAAAGGTTTAAAAATTGTGATTTCATGAACTGTAAAAAAGGTTAAAAGCCAATGTTAAATACTAATTTTATATATTCTAAAATTGGTTAAAAACAAGTTGAAAATCTGTCAGCTTATTCATTTCTGGAAGAGTAAAGGATATAAGTTGAAGGAGGAAACATGCACTTAGGAACCGTATGTAATTTGTAATATAAGCTATGTGTTATTTTCAGTTAGAAGAAAACAACCTACAGTGTAAAAACATTGGTTATTGTCATTTTGATTTATTTAATCAAACAAAGCCTATAATAGTTTTTGCTGAATGATGAGAAATTGTATCTCATTTTGAAGTTGTGTTTTTTTATAAGGAGAACACTGAGTGTACATATACTGACAGTAAAACAATGGGTTAAAGTGCACGTTTTATTAAATCCTCCCCCCGCTTTCTGCTGACGTTAGTGCAGACAATGTGGGGACAGCAGCATCCTTTACAAAATTTCTTTGTGGAACGGGCATTATATTTTGTCAGGTTGATAAAAATGTCGGCGTTGAAATGAGCCCAACAGATGAGCAAATTTGGGCTAAAATCCTGCAGGACCTGGGAAAAAATGATTCAAACTTGCTAAATGACTGGCCCGTCCTGTGGTCTGGCCCTGGCCTTTAATCCTGTGGGCGTGAACACAAACACTTTTCATGCCTTTTGTTCCCATTCCGAATGGCATCCAACCTGATCACTGCATCACAATTGCTTCCCTCACCTTTTGTTCTCTGCCTATTTACGTACCGTCTGTAGTCACTGTATAAAGGTCTTCCTCTGACATTGCTCTTGGTCAGCTCACTGCCCCAGATACTCTCTGCGTGGGTCAGTTCACCAGTGTGCCGGTGAACTTCAATTAACTCACATCATTGCAGCAGACTTCTAGACTGGACTACAGTGGTTTCAAAGAACAACATTCTCAAAATCAGAATCATCAGCCGAGGAAGAAAATAAACAAAAACTCATTTCTGAGTCTATTTTTCTTTGTGTTAAAGCAGCAAAACGTCAGATCTCTTGCAGACGGCAGGAAGTGGAGGACCAAGTTTGTGAAGATGTCTGAACTCTGCGAGCTGAGATCGCAGGTGATGCGGCGACAAACTGCAGCCACCGAGGAGACGCTGGCTCTGCCGGAGGAGACGCTGGCCGAGTACAAGCTGCAAAACTCTCGCCTGAAACTGAAGGTGGAGAGGCAGCAGAGGCTCCTGGACGCCATCTTGCTGCCGGAGGTGCGACTGCACAGAGGTTCGTAACTTTTAAACGCCATTTTCACTTCACCAACTCACCTGGACCCTGACAGGCGAGGCTAACCGCCAGTTAAGATTCAAAAGAAAACACAGAGACAATCTGCAGCATCTGTGAGATAATATCAATATCAATGCATGATAATAACAACTAATGATATCAATATCAGTGCATGATAATAACAACTCTAAAGGACCAACTTCACAGGCTAATATCGTGTTAGTGGGTCTGTTCAGCGACAACTTTCAGATCATTTTAAAAGCTTTAGCAGGGATTATGCTGACATGAAGTGATGCTGACAGGCTCGGGTCAGCTTCCAAGCATAATTGTGTGTGTCTGTGTGTTGTTTTTCCAGTAGTGTGTAAAGAAGAGGTTCCCCCTGAGCAGCTTCAGTGGACCCCCACTCTGGAGTTTGAGTCCCCACACATTAAGGAGGAACAGGAGGAACTCTGGACCAATCAGCAGGGAGAGCAGCTTCAGGATGTCACCAAGCTGCCGTTAAGTGCTGTCCCTGTGAAGAGTGAGGAGGATGAAGAGGAAGCTGAGGGGAACAAAGACGCCCACCACTTCACTGGACAGATGGAAGCAGAAGATGGTGAAGAGGAACGAGCCAGGAACCCAGAACCCTCCTCTGAGGCTGACACTGAAGACAGTGATCACTGGGATGAGACCAGAGAAGCTCAGTCAGGTTCAAACCCACTGAGTGAAGTCCCTCTCAGTCATGACAGTCCTGATGTGGGAGAGAAACCAGCTTCCTGCTCCAAGACCAAGACCACAGGAAAGAGTAAAATCCCCTGCTCACTCTGTGGTAAACAGTTTACCAAGAAAGGAGACCTCAACAGACACATGAGAATTCACACTGGAGAGAAACCGTTTCCCTGCTCAGTCTGTGGTAAAGGGTTTGCACGTAAAGGGCACCTCAAGCTACACATGAGAAACCACACTGGAGAGAAACCATTCCCCTGCTCACTCTGTGGTAAAGGGTTTAACAAGAAAGGAGACCTCAGCAGACACATGAGAATCCACACTGGAGAGAAACCATTCCCCTGCTCAGTCTGTCGTAAAGAGTTTGCACAGAAAGTAACCCTCGAGATACACATGAGAATCCACACTGGAGAGAAACCATTCCCCTGCTCACTCTGTGGTAAAGGGTTTACCAAGAAAGGAGACCTCAACAGACACATGAGAATCCACACTGGAGAGAAACCATTCCCCTGCTCAGTCTGTGGTAAAGGGTTTGCACAGAAAGGAACCCTCGAGGTACACATGAGAATCCACACTGGAGAGAAACCATTCCCCTGCTCACTCTGTGGTACAGCGTTTGCACGTAAAGGAATCCTCAAGCTACACATGAGAATCCACACTGGAGAGAAACCATTCCCCTGCTCACTCTGTGGTAAAGGTTTTACACATAAAGGACACCTCAAGCTACACATGACAAACCACACTGGAGAGAAACCGTTCCCCTGCTCACTCTGTGGTACAACGTTTGCACAAAAAGGACACCTCAAGCAACACATGAGAATCCACACTGGAGAGAAACCATTTGTCTGCTCACTCTGTGGTAAAAAGTTTGCACAGAAAGGAAACCTCGAGCTACACATGAGAAACCACACTGGAGTGAAACCGTTCGTCTGCTCACTCTGTGGTAAAGGGTTTACCAAGAAAGGAGACCTCAAGCTACACATGAGAATCCACACTGGAGAGAAACCATTCGTCTGCTCCCTCTGTGGTAAAGGGTTTGCAGATAAAGGAAACTTAAACAAACACATGAGAACCCACACTGGAGAGAACCTGTAGAAACGCAGTCCTGTGTGTGTGTGTGTGTGTGTGTGTGTGTGTGTGTGTGTGTGTGTGTGTGTGTGTGTGTGTGTGTGTGTGTGTGTGTGTGTGTGTATGTGTGTGGGAGAAGCTTCATCGAGCATCATACAGATGTAAGCAAACACGAGTGTGTCAGTGAGAGCAGCAGCAGGAGATGCTTCAGAGTCAATGCTGATGTTAGAGATGCAGCACATCCCAACACATTTTGTTACATATGTTGTGTTCATACAGAGAGAATTCGAGTTCCAGCAAAGTGTTTACTGTAATGAATGCCTGTTTACTAAATAAACTGTTTGACGTGCAAATGCAGACAGTGTGTGTGTGGCTGCTTTCCCTGTGTTTCTGTGGTCTCCTATGCAGCAGCAACCAAAGTTGGCTCCTGGGCTTGGCCTCGGCCCTTCAGATTGCGAGCCGGGCCCTCTGGTCCAACATCAGTGTCTGACCTCACAAATGCAAATTCCCACAGACACGCTCCAACATCTGGTAGAAAGCCACCCAAAGGAGTGGAAGCTGTGCTGCTGCAAAGGGACCAACTCCATATTAAAGGCCCCATGCTGTCATCTTTTCCAGGGTTTTATTGGAACTGCTGATCTCCCTGCAAGATGTACCTGTGCTTTTGAGTACCTGTGGTCCACTAAATATAGTTTCACAGCTCCTCTCTCTTGCCTTTCTCCTGGAACTGTGGCAGCACACTTCGCTTAGCCAATCAGAAGAGAGAATCAGCACCCCTCCACTGATTGGTTGACTGTTTTCTGAGTGGCATACGGTCGGGCCAATCACGGGCAAGTTAACGGCTATAACGTTTTTAATGGTACCAAGGAAAAACTTAACAACTTTCGGAAATGTAATTGTCTTGATGAGAAAAAGACAAAAAACATCACTAAGTGGTCACAGAGTAGACGTTAGTCCAGACAATGTGGGGACAGCAGCATCCTTTACAAAATTTCTTTGTGTAACCGGCATTGTGTTGTGATTGATAGATAGATAGATAGATCGACAGGCTTTATTGATCCCAAACTGGGAAATTCCCACATTACAGCAGCATTGTCAGTAAAAAACATAAAATAAAATTAAAAGTAAGATGTATATTCAGTAGAGACTAAATATACTAAATATATACACTAAAGACAATAAGGGCTAAGTATATACAATGAACTAACTTAAGAATATGAGATGTTGAAATGTGAGATATATCGATGGTAATAATAAATATGAAAAATGAAATCTACAGATAGTAGATAGTATGGCATAGGGTAAGCTTTAAACCAGGAAACCAGGAAACCAAGTGGCAGAACCCGACGCCCAGTACTGGGATTCGGGAACTGTCCGACTTGATTCGGCCCCTTGGAATCATCACTTCCAATAAATAAACAGTTATGGTGCTGAGTGATTGATAACAAAATAAACAAGTAAGGTTCTGAGTAGTGGAGTGTTAAAAACAGAACCGTACTGCAGAGAGTTGTGAGTCTCTGTCAGACAGATGTGAGTTATTGTACAGTATGATGGCTTGCGGCAGGAATGATTTCCTGTATCTGTCCCTTCGACAGCGGAGCTTTAACAGTCTGTTGAAGAAGGAGCTCCGCTGTCTGTCCAGTGTGTGGTGGAGAGGGTGGTCGGGGTTATCCATGATGGATAACAGTTTGTTCAATGTCCTCCTCTCCACCACAGCCTCCACAGTGTCCAGTTTGCAGCCGATCACGGAGCCAGCCCTCCTGCTAAGTTTATTGAGTCTGTTGGTGTCACTGGCTCCTATGCTGCTCCACCAACAAACCACAGCGAACAAGAGTACGCTGGCCACAACAGACTGGTAGAACATCTCCAACATCTTGCTGCACACATTGAAGGATCTCTGCTTCCTCAGGAAGTCCAGTCTGCTCATCCCCTTCTTGTCCAGTCTGTTGTTGATTTTCACGCCCAGGTACTTGTAGTCCTCCGCCTCCTCCACATCCTCTCCTAGAATGCACAGTGGCTGTGAAGCTGTCCTCTTCTTCCTGAAGTCGATCACCATCTCTCTGGTCTTGTTAACATTCAGCCTCAGGTGATTGCGTCCAGCCCACTCCACAAAGTTATCCACCACTGCTCTGTACTCTTCTTCCCTTCCCTCACTTGTACACCCAACAACAGCAGAGTCATCAGAAAATTTCTGCAGGTGGCATGACTCGGAGTTGTACTGAAAGTCTGTGGTGTATAAGGTGAAAAGGAAAGGGGACAGCACAGTCGCCTGTGGAGCTCCTGTATCACTGACCACCGCGTCAGACAGAACACTGCCCAGACGGACAAACTGTGTCCTGCCTGTCAGATAGTCAGTAATCCAGGAGACAATGGAGGTGTCGACACCCATCACCCACAGCTTCTCACCCAGCAGCAGTGGCTGGATGGTTTTAAAAGCACTGGAGAAATCAAAGAATGGGATTCTCACAGTGCTGCCACCACCATCCAGATGCATATGAGCTCGTTTCAGCAGGTAGATGACGGCGTTGTCAACTCCCAAATGGGGCTGGTAAGCAAACTGTAGAGGGTCCAGCAGCTCCTTCACCTGCGGCCTCAGGTGGGCCAAGACCAGCCTCTCCAGCACCTTCCTCAGATGAGATATGAGGGCAACTAGTCAGTAGTGATTGAGGTCCGATGGAGTCAACTTCTTCGGGACAGGAACCAGGCAGGACATCTTCCACAGCACCGGGACTCTCTCCTGACTCAGGCTCAGTTGTAGAGGCGTTGGATGACAGAAGACGGCTGGCTGGCACAGGTCCTCAGGATCCTGGGGCTGATACCATCAGGTCCTGCGGCCTTCCTCTTGTGGAGTCTCACCAGCTGTCTCCTAACCTGGCCCGTAGTCACAGTCATGCGGGGGATGGTGCTGGTGTCTTTAGTGGAGGTAGAGGTAGAGGGGGAGGAGACGTGCTGCACAGGAGTGCTAACCACAGGGGGGAGAGGGGGGAGGGTTGGAATGCAGTGGGGGTGTGTGGGGGTCTAAATGTGTGAGGGAGACAGAAGGCTGTAAGCAGAACCTGTTAAAGAAACCGTTCAGCTCATTGGCTCTCTCCTAGCTGCCTTATAGTTGCCTTTGTCTCCCTTTACATCCTGTGATCTGCTTCATCCCAGTCCACACATCCCTCACATTGTTCTGCTGGAGTTTGGCCTCCAACTTCCTCCTGTAGCTGTCTTTGCACCCCCCCAGTTTCTCCCTGAGTTTGTGCTGCACTCTCCTCAGTTCTTCTCTGTCTCCAGACTTGAAAGCCCTCTTCTTCTTGTTAAGGAGTGCTTTCAGGTCGCTGGTGATCCATGGCTTGTTGTTGGGGAAGCAGCGTACAGTCCAGGTTGGCATGGTGGTGTGTTCACAGAACCTGATGTATTCTGTGATGCAGTCTGTCATGTTGTCATGTCCTCCCCGTGTGGCTCACAGAGTACATCCCAGTCCGTTGTCTCGAAGCAACTAATAGAGAAACTAATAGAGCTTGTCAAGTTTCATGAAACGTTGTTACGCCGTCATTTTATTCCTATTATACATCTGGGATTGTGTGGTCGGCGAGAGGTGGCACGCCAAAAATCGGTAATTTTTGAGTGTGTGTGTGTGTGTGTGAGTATTTGTTAAGGGGTGTTCAACCTGTTTCCAACAACGTTGCACTAAAATATTTCATGTACATATCAGGAGTAATTAACGTTTGATCACCAGCAGGGGGCAGTGTGGTGTCTACTGGGCCCCAGGGGCTTTATGTCAGTTTGGTCCGCTTTGCAGTTTTCCTCTTTCTGCTGAGTGAGAAGACAAACAGACGTGGAGTTTCTCTGTCTCATTCATTTCTCCTGTTTAGTTTACCACAAGTTCATTCATTCATTCATCTTCTAAACCGCTTATCCTCACTAGGGTCGCGGGGGGGTGCTGGAGCCTATCCCAGCGCTCATAGGGCGAAGGCAGTGAAACACCCTGGACAGGTCGCCAGTCCATCGCAGGGAGACGTGGAGTTTCTCTGTCTCATTCATTTTACAGGCTGTTTACAGGTTGGTGTAATAGTAAATTAAGAAAAGTAACCGAAGTGCAGTATATTAACATGTTGCTGAATGTTTTAATGTTCGGTACTAGGCTTGTTTTATGAAGATGGGGACATATATGTGTACAGAGTAGTAGCTGTATTTTCGCACCTGATGACGTCACCTGTTGCTACCCAAGTCACGTCAGTCAGAGTTTTATTTTCTGCTCTTTAAACATTTTTATGAAGTCTTTATATTTTTCAAACGTGTAATATTGTGTAAAGGTTTAAAAATTGTGATTTCATGAACTGTAAAAAAGGTTAAAAGCCAATGTTAAATACTAATTTTATATATTCTAAAATTGGTTAAAAACAAGTTGAAAATCTGTCAGCTCATTCATTTCTGGAAGAGTAAAGGATTTAAGTTGAAGGAGGAAACATACACTTAGGAACCGTATGTAATTTGTAATATAAGCTATGTGTTATTTTCAGTTAGAAGAAAACAACCTACAGTGTAAAAACATTGGTTATTGTCAATTTGATTTATTTAATCAAACAAAGCCTATAATAGTTTTTGCTGAATGATGAGAAATTGTATCTCATTTTGAAGTTGTGTTTTTTTTATATGGAGAACACTGAGTGTACATATACTGACAGGAAAACAATGGGTTAAAGTGCACATGTTTTATTAAATCCTCCCCCCGCTTTCTGCTGACGTTAGTGCAGACAATGTGGGGACAGCAGCATCCTTTACAAAATTTCTTTGTGGAACGGGCATTGTATTTTGTCAGGTTGATAAAAATGTCGGCATTGAAATAAGCCCAACAGATGAGCAAATTTGGGCCAAAATCCTGCGGGACCTGGGAAAAAATGATTCAAACTTGCTAATTGACTGGCCCATCCTGTGGTCTGGCCCTGGCCTTTAATCCTGTGGGCGTGAACACAAACACTTTTCATGCCTTTTGTTCCCATTCCGAATGGCATCCAACCTGATCACTGCATCACAATTGCTTCCCTCACCTTTTGTTCTCTGCCTATTTACGTACCGTCTGTAGTCACTGTATAAAGGTCTTCCTCTGACATTGCTCTTGGTCAGCTCACTGCCCCAGATACTCTCTGCGTGGGTCAGTTCACCAGTGTGCCGGTGAACTTCAATTAACTCACATCATTGCAGCAGACTTCTAGACTGGACTACAGTGGTTTCAAAGAACAACATTCTCAAAATCAGAATCATCAGCCGAGGAAGAAAATAAACAAAAACTCATTTCTGAGTCTATTTTTCTTTGTGTCAAAGCAGCGAAACGTTGGATCTCTTGCAGACAGCAGGAAGTGGAGGACCAAGGTTGTGAAGATGTCTGAACTCTGCGAGCTGAGATCACAGGTGATGCGGCGACAAACTGCAGCCACCGAGGAGACGCTGGCTCTGCTGGAGGAGACGCTGGCTCTGCTGGAGGAGACGCTGGCCGAGTACGAGCTGCAAAACTCTCGCCTGAAACTGAAGGTGGAGAGGCAGAAAAGGCTCCTATATGCCATCTTGCTGCCAGAGGTGCGACTGCACAGAGGTTTGTAACTTTTAAACGCCATTTTCACATCACCGACTCACCTGGACCCAAACAGGCAAGGCTAAACACCGGTTAAGATTCAAAAACAAAAAAAAACAGAGACAGTCTGCAGCATCTGTGAGATAATGATATCATTATCAATGCAGGATAATAACAACTAATGATATCAATATCAATGCATGATAATAACAACTCTGAAGGACCAACTCTGGTGACTTTAATTGTCTTTTTTCCTTGGGTGGTTGAAATTGGCAAGTTCTTCCACATTACAAAGTCAATACTCAAAACCAGTACTATCTTGTAGAAAATAGCACAATTACAATATAGTCAAGTGACTTATAGAGTAAAGAGTAAAGAGCAAGAAAATAACAAGTAACAGTTTATTTTAAGTGTCTACATTTTAGAAACGTGTTGAAAAAATGCTGAAGTAAATGAATATGTACAGTATTTCCATCCAAAATAATGTAAATATTTCCTCTATGGCATCATAAATTGGCTTCTGCGTCACTATTAAAAAAAAAAAAAAAAATCAACATTACCAACTAGTTGGCCTAAATAGCCATTCTCTATCGTGTACTAGATCTAGTCTCTCCAGTCAAAGAACCCGAGGCCTGTACCATAAAGCTGGATTTCGGTAACTTCAGGCTTAACCCTGGCTTTTCTGTACCGTAAAAGTGGTTTACTTTTTATCGCGGTATGTTGCCATGGTAACATACGCTGAACACCTAACCTGCTCCGGAGGCATTTTAATTGTTTGTTTTTCTCTCATTTTTTCAAGTTTAAAGAGAAGAAGGAATTCTTCTTGTTTTTTTTTTGTTTTGTTTTGTTTTGTTTTAGGCTACTCATGACTCTACACTGTCCAACCAAAAATTGATCCTGTAGACTGATGTAATGATTTTTAAAAACATTTAATTCAGAAGGTTAAATAAAAGTCTGATAAAATACACGCCAGCCTCTGGGCTCCTTTAGGTTTCTATTAGTTTGCTCATATTTAGTAGCCTATTTAGGGTGTCTGCCCTGCCAAATGTTTTACAGTCTTTAAGTGACAGTGAAATAATATTTTAACCAGCATAATAAACATGAGGCATCAGATGCTTTATAAAATTAAATATCAAAACCAGTTGAATCAAAGTGACGATTCTGACGAAACTCAAACTCAGGGCAGCGGCCCAGCGAGGGTCGCCCCTCACTTTTAGAGAGGGCCAGTTCCTCTGCAGGAGTGTACGGCTGAGTGGGAGACACATTCATTTATTGAACACGCAGATGTTACTATAGTCAGATCTACTCGTGCCGTCATGGTGGGGAAGTAGGCTAATATTATAATCCCACTAATTTACGCATTGACACAGTCGATGATATTTTTGCCAGCATTCCTTGCGGCTCTTGGCAGCTGCAACTGTGCTGCTTTTTGCCTGGATGATGGATTTATATTCCTCGTATTTATTCCAGATTATTGTCTGCTCCTCCGTCGTAAAGTATGCGGCTCAGGTGGATTTTTCCTTGTCTGTAATTGGTCGTCTGCAGCAAACACCGCTCTTTTTATGTGAGCGCGCACAGATCTAGATTGGAAAAGCCTGGGTTGAATTAGTGAGTTGATAGCCGGCTTTATGGTACCGAAAATCCGGAGTGCGGATGTCTGGTTAAGTGAAGCCAGATAACTAAGAGAAAGCTCGGCTATGTTAATCCAGCTTTATGGTACAGGCCTCCGGGTTCCATATGTAACCATCCATTTCATCCCTCTGATCTCTGTTTCCTTGTCACAACCAGCGGCGCGTGACTGAAACAAAGTTTCGGCTTTGTTTACATTCGCGCGCGCGCGAGCTACGTGCATGCAGCCGGCTACGAACAAGAACGAAGTTACTGTTGCCTAGCAACCAGTGTAAACAAGGAAGGACTGCCGCTGGGAACAGTTGTAAACACTGATGAAGAGCCGCCAAACATTGCATTTGTGAACTTTGTTGTTTTTCAGCGGTGACTAACGTTACCTCAGGAAAAAGTGGGGGGGATGAAATCATGTTTCTGTGAAAGTGCGGGTGTCACAACACCCGCATCCCCCGCGGCTGCGACGCCCATGCATCCGTTGCCATGGTGCCATGGTATGACACAAATAGCTTACTGTCCCATAAAAGCCCTTTATTGTCTTGCTTTCCAAGCCGTTTTTATTCCAAAGACAACATATGTTGACGTTTATATTATAAATCTGATTACTTTTAATTTGGATATCTTGCAAACTTGAAGCGTTAATATAGGCCTAACTGTCCATGGAACCCACCAACGCGAATAGGCTGCTTGATAAAATATCCTAAATAAATCAACATTGTTTGAATGTTTTTTTCCCTCCCAAACAAAACCAACTAAAGGCAGGGTAATTTATGTTTCGGCTGCGGGAAATGGTTAATATAGGCTATTTGTTTCAATATTCATTTTTACGACCATTTAAAACCCGGAAGTAAACCAAGCCTGCCCGCCTCCCCCAGCCAAGAAGCTTAGCCTATACTGAAAAAAAAAACAAAAAAAAAACGAAATTAACCAACAGCTTAACTTTTTCTAAACATTGGTCATCTAGATGGAGTGTAATTAGCAGTTCGGCTGCAGTAAATAGTTTATTATATTCCACCCCCCAACTCTCGTATGCACTTGTTTACAGCTTATAAAGTTGGTTTCCTGTGCGGGTGGCTGTGATGAGGTAGATCACTGTTTAGACTGTTGCACACTCTTTGCTTAATGTTGTACAGTTGACGTTGTTTAAGCCCTGGATTTTATTAATTCTATGTAAAGTCTCATTTACACAAATCCGGGTGAAGACTGATCGTCTAAACAGCCTACTTCAGTAATTTACTAGTTTCTAGATTAATTATTTTAGCCGACCGTCACCTCAGAATCCAGCGCATTCGTTGCCATGACGACGCTGGCAGCTGCCATATTACGTCATTCCGACTAACCTGACATGACACATTTGACAGCGACACAGCCGGAGCCGACAGCCCACAAGACACAGAGCTCATTGATTTCAACGAGGCGCCTTTACTTGACACCATTCATATTAAGGTATTGTTACAGTTATTGGCAGTTATCCATATTGCACGTCCAAAGGATAACGCAGTCAAACTTGTAGCCTCCGAAGTTCCAATCACTCTCTTATTCAACTTACCAGTCAAAACAGCGCCTCTCCGAGTGCCGCCGAGGTAATTACTCTTCAGGTGTGCGAGAACTTCAGTGTACTTTGTTGTAACAATTAAATGTGCTTTTTTAATAAACTGAGTGGAATGAAAACCAAGAATGTTGTGTCATGCTATTAACCTCACGTCTCAGCTGTCTCTTGAATTCTGATCTTATTTTCCTGTAGAGGAACTACATGTAAATAGACATGTAGCGTCGACACACACATCTCCTCATGCACATGAACAGAATAGAGGAAATACGTGCTTGTAAGTGAACCTCAACAACTCCATATTCAGCAGGGCTTTACTCTCTTCCCATATCAGGTTGCAGTACATCATGTAGACACTGACTGATCAGCAAATATACCGAGTTCAGCGACACTGCGGAAAAGGAAGCACCTACAGTACATATAGTTCTGTCCCACCGAAGGATCTGGTGGTTGTGTATTACTGATGGCTGCAATGAAGAGCAGCAGGAATATCCATGGATTTTAAATATGTGACACATTCTCTGCCTGCACTGATATGAAACGAAAAACGAACGAGTTCATTTCAGTTCAGTTGATACTTCATTAAATCCCAGAGGGCAACTGATTTGTAGTCTAAGAGGCAACATAACAACAAACAGAACAGGGAATATACGAGGTTAAAAAAAAAAAGATTAAAACACAGCCCAGATATAAACATATGCACAGCATCGTAATGGATCCTAGTCCACAGTAAAGTGCCTGTGCCTGTTTATTTCATTTAAGAAGGGACGGTGCACATTAATAAGTATTTAGATGCAAATGTCCCAGATTTAACCATACAAGCAGGTTGATGGTTTACAAAAACATCAACATAAACAGCCAAATGCAAACATATGTGAGAAGGCATGTAAAAACAAAGCAATCCAACACCCAGTTATCCAACATGCACAGGGTAGAGAAAAATCATGCAGCGTGGCAACACATCGCACAGACCTGCCGAAAGGGTTAACATCATTAACAGCGCAGTGGGACAGTCAGCTGCCTCTCAGCTCTGAGGTTAGGGTCAGATAGGCAATGATATCTGCTTTTGATCAGTGGCCTCCTCTGATGTCATTATTAGACTGTCTTCATTCAGTACATTTTACATACACACAGCAATTTCCAACTATTAGTCACAATATGACAGTATCACTGATCTGATACGGGTTATGTAAACAGCCAACCCAGTCTCCATGGGGAAATGTCACCCTTTTACGTTTCTGCAAACTAGGGAAACGTTATCATATCAACGTTTCCAAGCTCAAATTTGTTACATATCAACATTCAATTGTTATAGTGGCCCCTGCGCCCGGGTCACGTGACTTCCAAGTTTCTGACTGCAAAAGGAAGCAAGATGGCGGACATTTCGTTCGTTCTCAGTGGAAAATGTAATATTTTAAGGTAGTTTCTGTATTTAAATGTGTTTTGATGACATTTCTAGCGAGAAATATACACTTTGTTTTCATAATCTGTGTTCAGTGAATGTATACGTTCTCTAGTTTGTTAGTAATCACAATCATTTCGCCCGGACTTGCCAGCAAAACGTTGGAGTCCAACATTGTTGGCATCCGTATAGTGCCAAAGCAGCCTAGAAATGCAATATTTTGAGGTCGTTTCTATATTTAAATGTGCTTTGATAATATTTCCAGCGAAAAATATGCACTTCTTGCATAATGTGGGTTCAGTGAATGTATACGGTCTTTAATTTGTTAGTTATCACGAAGATTTCGCCCGGTCTCGCCAGCAAATGTTGGAATCCAACATTGTTGATCCAAAATTGTTGACATCCGTTGCCATGGTGCCATGGTATGACACAAATAGCTTACTGTCCCATAAAAGCCCTTTATTTTCTTGCTTTCCAAGCCGTTTTTATTCCAAAGACAACATATGTTGACGTTTATATTATAAATCTGATTACTTTTAATTTGGATATCTTGCAAACTTGAAGCATTAATATAACTGTCCATGGAACCCACCAACGCGAATGGGCTGCTTGATAAAATATCTGAAATAAATCAACATTGTTTGAATGTTTTTTTCCCTCCCAAACAAAACCAACTAAAGGCAGGGAAATTTATGTTTCGGCTGCGGGAAATGGATAATATATTTGTTTCAATATTCATTTTTACGACCATTTAAAACCCGGAAGTAAACAAAGCCTGCCCGCCTCCCCCAGCCAAGAAGCTTAGCCTATACTAAAAAAAACAAAAAAAAAAAAACGAAATTAACCAACAGCTTAACTTTTTCTTAACATTGGTCATCTAGATGGAGTGTAATTAGCAGTTCGGCTGCAGTAAATAGTTTATTATATTCCACCCCCCAACTCTCGTATGCACTTGTTTACAGCTTATAAAGTTGGTTTCCTGTGCGGGTGGCTGTGATGAGGTAGATCACTGTTTAGACTGTTGCACACTCTTTGCTTAATGTTGTACAGTTGACGTTGTTTAAGCCCTGGATTTTATTAATTCTATGTAAAGTCTCATTTACACAAACCCGGGTGAAGACTGATCGTCTAAACAGCCTACTTCAGTAATTTACTAGTTTCTAGATAAATTATTTTAGCCGACCGTCACCTCAGAATCCAGCGCATTCGTTGCCATGACGACGCTGGCAGCTGCCATATTACGTCATTCCGACTAACCTGACATGACACATTTGACAGCGACACAGCCGGAGCCGACAGCCCACAAGACACAGAGCTCATTGATTTCAACGAGGCGCCTTTACTTGACACCATTCATATTAAGGTATTGTTACAGTTATTGGCAGTTATCCATATTGCACGTCCAAAGGATAACGCAGTCAAACTTGTAGCCTCCGAAGTTCCAATCACTCTCTTATTCAACTTACCAGTCAAAACAGCGCCTCTCCGAGTGCCGCCGAGGTAATTACTCTTCAGGTGTGCGAGAACTTCAGTGTACTTTGTTGTAACAATTAAATGTGCTTTTTTAATAAACTGAGTGGAATGAAAACCAAGAATGTTGTGTCATGCTATTAACCTCACGTCTCAGCTGTCTCTTGAATTCTGATCTTATTTTCCTGTAGAGGAACTACATGTAAATAGACATGTAGCGTCGACACACACATCTCCTCATGCACATGAACAGAATAGAGGAAATACGTGCTTGTAAGTGAACCTCAACAACTCCATATTCAGCAGGGCTTTACTCTCTTCCCATATCAGGTTGCAGTACATCATGTAGACACTGACTGATCAGCAAATATACCGAGTTCAGCGACACTGCGGAAAAGGAAGCACCTACAGTACATATAGTTCTGTCCCACCGAAGGATCTGGTGGTTGTGTATTACTGATGGCTGCAATGAAGAGCAGCAGGAATATCCATGGATTTTAAATATGTGACACATTCTCTGCCTGCACTGATATGAAACGAAAAACGAACGAGTTCATTTCAGTTCAGTTGATACTTCATTAAATCCCAGAGGGCAACTGATTTGTAGTCTAAGAGGCAACATAACAACAAACAGAACAGGGAATATACGAGGTTAAAAAAAAAGAGATTAAAACACAGCCCAGATATAAACATATGCACAGCATCGTAATGGATCCTAGTCCACAGTAAAGTGCCTGTGCCTGTTTATTTCATTTAAGAAGGGACGGTGCACATTAATAAGTATTTAGATGCAAATGTCCAAGATTTAACCATACAAGCAGGTTGATGGTTTACAAAACATCAACATAAACAGCCAAATGCAAACATATGTGAGAAGGCATGTAAAACAAAGCAATCCAACACCCAGTTATCCAACATGCACAGGGTAGAGAAAAATCATGCAGCGTGGCAACACATCGCACAGACCTGCCGAAAGGGTTAACATCATTAACAGCGCAGTGGGACAGTCAGCTGCCTCTCAGCTCTGAGGTTAGGGTCAGATAGGCAATGATATCTGCTTTTGATCAGTGGCCTCCTCTGATGTCATTATTAGACTGTCTTCATTCAGTACATTTTACATACACACAGCAATTTCCAACTATTAGTCACAATATGACAGTATCACTGATCTGATACGGGTTATGTAAACAGCCAACCCAGTCTCCATGGGGAAATGTCACCCTTTTACGTTTCTGCAAACTAGGGAAACGTTATCATATCAACGTTTCCAAGCTCAAATTTGTTACATATCAACATTCAATTGTTATAGTGGCCCCTGCGCCCGGGTCACGTGACTTCCAAGTTTCTGACTGCAAAAGGAAGCAAGATGGCGGACATTTCGTTCGTTCTCAGTGGAAAATGTAATATTTTAAGGTAGTTTCTGTATTTAAATGTGTTTTGATGACATTTCTAGCGAGAAATATACACTTTGTTTTCATAATCTGTGTTCAGTGAATGTATACGTTCTCTAGTTTGTTAGTAATCACAATCATTTCGCCCGGACTTGCCAGCAAAACGTTGGAGTCCAACATTGTTGGCATCCGTATAGTGCCAAAGCAGCCTAGAAATGCAATATTTTGAGGTCGTTTCTATATTTAAATGTGCTTTGATAATATTTCCAGCGAAAAATATGCACTTCTTGCATAATGTGGGTTCAGTGAATGTATACGGTCTTTAATTTGTTAGTTATCACGAAGATTTCGCCCGGTCTCGCCAGCAAATGTTGGAATCCAACATTGTTGATCCAAAATTGTTGACATCCGTTGCCATGGTGCCATGGTATGACACAAATAGCTTACTGTCCCATAAAAGCCCTTTATTTTCTTGCTTTCCAAGCCGTTTTTATTCCAAAGACAACATATGTTGACGTTTATATTATAAATCTGATTACTTTTAATTTGGATATCTTGCAAACTTGAAGCGTTTATATAACTGTCCATGGAACCCACCAATGCGAATAGGCTGCTTGATAAAATATCCGAAATAAATCAACATTGTTTGAATGTTTTTTCCCTCCCAAACAAAACCAACTAAAGGCAGGGTAATTTATGTTTCGGCTGCGGGAAATGGTTAATATATTTGTTTCAATATTCATTTTTACGACCATTTAAAACCCGGAAGTAAACCAGGCCTGCCCGCCCCCCCCCCAGCCAAGAAGCTTAGCCTATACTACAAAAAAAAAAAAAAAAAAGAAAAAAAAAAGAAATTAACCAACAGCTTAACTTTTTCTTAACATTGGTCATCTAGATGGAGTGTAATTAGCAGTTCGGCTGCAGTAAATAGTTTATCATATTCCACCCCCCAACTCTCGTATGCACTTGTTTACAGCTTATAAAGTTGGTTTCCTGTGCGGGTGGCTGTGATGAGGTAGATCACTGTTTAGACTGTTGCACACTCTTTGCTTAATGTTGTACAGTTGACGTTGTTTAAGCCCTGGATTTTATTAATTTTATGTAAAGTCTCATTTACACAAACCCGGGTGAAGACTGATCGTCTAAACAGCCTACTTCAGTAATTTACTAGTTTCTAGATAAATTATTTTAGCCGACCGTCACCTCAGAATCCAGCGCATTTGTTGCCATGACGACGCTGGCAGCTGCCATATTACGTCATTCCGACTAACCTGACATGACACATTTGACAGCGACACAGCCGGAGCCGACAGCCCACAAGACACAGAGCTCATTGATTTCAACGAGGCGCCTTTACTTGACACCATTCATATTAAGGTATTGTTACAGTTATTGGCAGTTATCCATATTGCACGTCCAAAGGATAACGCAGTCAAACTTGTAGCCTCCGAAGTTCCAATCACTCTCTTATTCAACTTACCAGTCAAAACAGCGCCTCTCCGAGTGCCGCCGAGGTAATTACTCTTCAGGTGTGCGAGAACTTCAGTGTACTTTGTTGTAACAATTAAATGTGCTTTTTTAATAAACTGAGTGGAATGAAAACCAAGAATGTTGTGTCATGCTATTAACCTCACGTCTCAGCTGTCTCTTGAATTCTGATCTTATTTTCCTGTAGAGGAACTACATGTAAATAGACATGTAGCGTCGACACACACATCTCCTCATGCACATGAACAGAATAGAGGAAATACGTGCTTGTAAGTGAACCTCAACAACTCCATATTCAGCAGGGCTTTACTCTCTTCCCATATCAGGTTGCAGTACATCATGTAGACACTGACTGATCAGCAAATATACCGAGTTCAGCGACACTGCGGAAAAGGAAGCACCTACAGTACATATAGTTCTGTCCCACCGAAGGATCTGGTGGTTGTGTATTACTGATGGCTGCAATGAAGAGCAGCAGGAATATCCATGGATTTTAAATATGTGACACATTCTCTGCCTGCACTGATATGAAACGAAAAACGAACGAGTTCATTTCAGTTCAGTTGATACTTCATTAAATCCCAGAGGGCAACTGATTTGTAGTCTAAGAGGCAACATAACAACAAACAGAACAGGGAATATACGAGGTTAAAAAAAAAAGATTAAAACACAGCCCAGATATAAACATATGCACAGCATCGTAATGGATCCTAGTCCACAGTAAAGTGCCTGTGCCTGTTTATTTCATTTAAGAAGGGACGGTGCACATTAATAAGTATTTAGATGCAAATGTCCCAGATTTAACCATACAAGCAGGTTGATGGTTTACAAAAACATCAACATAAACAGCCAAATGCAAACATATGTGAGAAGGCATGTAAAAACAAAGCAATCCAACACCCAGTTATCCAACATGCACAGGGTAGAGAAAAATCATGCAGCGTGGCAACACATCGCACAGACCTGCCGAAAGGGTTAACATCATTAACAGCACAGTGGGACAGTCAGCTGCCTCTCAGCTCTGAGGTTAGGGTCAGATAGGCAATGATATCTGCTTTTGATCAGTGGCCTCCTCTGATGTCATTATTAGACTGTCTTCATTCAGTACATTTTACATACACACAGCAATTTCCCACTATTAGTCACAATATGACAGTATCACTGATCTGATACGGGTTATGTAAACAGCCAACCCAGTCTCCATGGGGAAATGTCACCCTTTTACGTTTCTGCAAACTAGGGAAACGTTATCATATCAACGTTTCCAAGCTCAAATTTGTTACATATCAACATTCAATTGTTATAGTGGCCCCTGCGCCCGGGTCACGTGACTTCCAAGTTTCTGACTGCAAAAGGAAGCAAGATGGCGGACATTTCGTTCGTTCTCAGTGGAAAATGTAACATTTTAAGGTAGTTTCTGTATTTAAATGTGTTTTGATGACATTTCTAGCGAAAAATATGCACTTCTTGCATAATGTGGGTTCAGTGAATGTATACGGTCTTTAATTTGTTAGTTATCACGAAGATTTCGCCCGGTCTCGCCAGCAAATGTTGGAATCCAACATTGTTGATCCAAAATTGTTGACATCCGTTGCCATGGTGCCATGGTATGACACAAATAGCTTACTGTCCCATAAAAGCCCTTTATTTTCTTGCTTTCCAAGCCGTTTTTATTCCAAAGACAACATATGTTGACGTTTATATTATAAATCTGATTACTTTTAATTTGGATATCTTGCAAACTTGAAGCGTTAATATAACTGTCCATGGAACCCACCAACGCGAATGGGCTGCTTGATAAAATATCTGAAATAAATCAACATTGTTTGAATGTTTTTTTCCCTCCCAAACAAAACCAACTAAAGGCAGGGTAATTTATGTTTCGGCTGCGGGAAATGGTTAATATATATGTTTCAATATTCATTTTTACGACCATTTAAAACCCGGAAGTAAACAAAGCCTGCCCGCCTCCCCCAGCCAAGAAGCTTAGCCTATACTAAAAAAAAAAAAAAAAAAAAACGAAATTAACTAACAGCTTAACTTTTTCTTAACATTGGTCATCTAGATGGAGTGTAATTAGCAGTTCGGCTGCAGTAAATAGTTTATTATATTCCACCCCCCCAACTCTCGTATGCACTTGTTTACAGCTTATAAAGTTGGTTTCCTGTGCGGGTGGCTGTGATGAGGTAGATCACTGTTTAGACTGTTGCACACTCTTTGCTTAATGTTGTACAGTTGACGTTGTTTAAGCCCTCGATTTTATTAATTCTATGTAAAGTCTCATTTACACAAACCCGGGTGAAGACTGATCGTCTAAACAGCCTACTTCAGTAATTTACTAGTTTCTAGATAAATTATTTTAGCCGACCGTCACCTCAGAATCCAGCGCATTCGTTGCCATGACGACGCTGGCAGCTGCCATATTACGTCATTCCGACTAACCTGACATGACACATTTGACAGCGACACAGCCGGAGCCGACAGCCCACAAGACACAGAGCTCATTGATTTCAACGAGGCGCCTTTACTTGACACCATTCATATTAAGGTATTGTTACAGTTATTGGCAGTTATCCATATTGCACGTCCAAAGGATAACGCAGTCAAACTTGTAGCCTCCGAAGTTCCAATCACTCTCTTATTCAACTTACCAGTCAAAACAGCGCCTCTCCGAGTGCCGCCGAGGTAATTACTCTTCAGGTGTGCGAGAACTTCAGTGTACTTTGTTGTAACAATTAAATGTGCTTTTTTAATAAACTGAGTGGAATGAAAACCAAGAATGTTGTGTCATGCTATTAACCTCACGTCTCAGCTGTCTCTTGAATTCTGATCTTATTTTCCTGTAGAGGAACTACATGTAAATAGACATGTAGCGTCGACACACACATCTCCTCATGCACATGAACAGAATAGAGGAAATACGTGCTTGTAAGTGAACCTCAACAACTCCATATTCAGCAGGGCTTTACTCTCTTCCCATATCAGGTTGCAGTACATCATGTAGACACTGACTGATCAGCAAATATACCGATTTCAGCGACACTGCGGAAAAGGAAGCACCTACAGTACATATAGTTCTGTCCCACCGAAGGATCTGGTGGTTGTGTATTACTGATGGCTGCAATGAAGAGCAGCAGGAATATCCATGGATTTTAAATATGTGACACATTCTCTGCCTGCACTGATATGAAACGAAAAACGAACGAGTTCATTTCAGTTCAGTTGATACTTCATTAAATCCCAGAGGGCAACTGATTTGTAGTCTAAGAGGCAACATAACAACAAACAGAACAGGGAATATACGAGGTTAAAAAAAAAAAAGATTAAAACACAGCCCAGATATAAACATATGCACAGCATCGTAATGGATCCTAGTCCACAGTAAAGTGCCTGTGCCTGTTTATTTCATTTAAGAAGGGACGGTGCACATTAATAAGTATTTAGATGCAAATGTCCCAGATTTAACCATACAAGCAGGTTGATGGTTTACAAAAACATCAACATAATCAGCCAAATGCAAACATATGTGAGAAGGCATGTAAAAACAAAGCAATCCAACACCCAGTTATCCAACATGCACAGGGTAGAGAAAAATCATGCAGCGTGGCAACACATCGCACAGACCTGCCGAAAGGGTTAACATCATTAACAGCGCAGTGGGACAGTCAGCTGCCTCTCAGCTCTGAGGTTAGGGTCAGATAGGCAATGATATCTGCTTTTGATCAGTGGCCTCCTCTGATGTCATTATTAGACTGTCTTCATTCAGTACATTTTACATACACACAGCAATTTCCCACTATTAGTCACAATATGACAGTATCACTGATCTGATACGGGTTATGTAAACAGCCAACCCAGTCTCCATGGGGAAATGTCACCCTTTTACGTTTCTGCAAACTAGGGAAACGTTATCATATCAACGTTTCCAAGCTCAAATTTGTTACATATCAACATTCAATTGTTATAGTGGCCCCTGCGCCCGGGTCACGTGACTTCCAAGTTTCTGACTGCAAAAGGAAGCAAGATGGCGGACATTTCGTTCGTTCTCAGTGGAAAATGTAACATTTTAAGGTAGTTTCTGTATTTAAATGTGTTTTGATGACATTTCTAGCGAGAAATATACACTTTGTTTTCATAATCTGTGTTCAGTGAATGTATACGTTCTCTAGTTTGTTAGTAATCACAATCATTTCGCCCGGACTTGCCAGCAAAATGTTGGAATCCAACATTGTTGACATCCGTATAGTGCCAAAGCAGCCTAGAAATGCAATATTTTTAGGTCGTTTCTATATTTAAATGTGCTTTGATAATATTTCCAGCGAAAAATATGCACTTCTTGCATAATGTGGGTTCAGTGAATGTATACGGTCTTTAATTTGTTAGTTATCACGAAGATTTCGCCCGGTCTCGCCAGCAAATGTTGGAATCCAACATTGTTGATCCAAAATTGTTGACATCCGTTGCCATGGTGCCATGGTATGACACAAATAGCTTACTGTCCCATAAAAGCCCTTTATTTTCTTGCTTTCCAAGCCGTTTTTATTCCAAAGACAACATATGTTGACGTTTATATTATAAATCTGATTACTTTTAATTTGGATATCTTGCAAACTTGAAGCGTTAATATAGGCCTAACTGTCCATGGAACCCACCAACGCGAATGGGCTGCTTGATAAAATATCTGAAATAAATCAACATTGTTTGAATGTTTTTTTCCCTCCCAAACAAAACCAACTAAAGGCAGGGTAATTTATGTTTCGGCTGCGGGAAATGGTTAATATATATGTTTCAATATTCATTTTTACGACCATTTAAAACCCGGAAGTAAACAAAGCCTGCCCGCCTCCCCCAGCCAAGAAGCTTAGCCTATACTAAAAAAAACAAAAAAAAAAAAACGAAATTAACTAACAGCTTAACTTTTTCTTAACATTGGTCATCTAGATGGAGTGTAATTAGCAGTTCGGCTGCAGTAAATAGTTTATTATATTCCACCCCCCCAACTCTCGTATGCACTTGTTTACAGCTTATAAAGTTGGTTTCCTGTGCGGGTGGCTGTGATGAGGTAGATCACTGTTTAGACTGTTGCACACTCTTTGCTTAATGTTGTACAGTTGACGTTGTTTAAGCCCTCGATTTTATTAATTCTATGTAAAGTCTCATTTACACAAACCCGGGTGAAGACTGATCGTCTAAACAGCCTACTTCAGTAATTTACTAGTTTCTAGATAAATTATTTTAGCCGACCGTCACCTCAGAATCCAGCGCATTCGTTGCCATGACGACGCTGGCAGCTGCCATATTACGTCATTCCGACTAACCTGACATGACACATTTGACAGCGACACAGCCGGAGCCGACAGCCCACAAGACACAGAGCTCATTGATTTCAACGAGGCGCCTTTACTTGACACCATTCATATTAAGGTATTGTTACAGTTATTGGCAGTTATCCATATTGCACGTCCAAAGGATAACGCAGTCAAACTTGTAGCCTCCGAAGTTCCAATCACTCTCTTATTCAACTTACCAGTCAAAACAGCGCCTCTCCGAGTGCCGCCGAGGTAATTACTCTTCAGGTGTGCGAGAACTTCAGTGTACTTTGTTGTAACAATTAAATGTGCTTTTTTAATAAACTGAGTGGAATGAAAACCAAGAATGTTGTGTCATGCTATTAACCTCACGTCTCAGCTGTCTCTTGAATTCTGATCTTATTTTCCTGTAGAGGAACTACATGTAAATAGACATGTAGCGTCGACACACACATCTCCTCATGCACATGAACAGAATAGAGGAAATACGTGCTTGTAAGTGAACCTCAACAACTCCATATTCAGCAGGGCTTTACTCTCTTCCCATATCAGGTTGCAGTACATCATGTAGACACTGACTGATCAGCAAATATACCGATTTCAGCGACACTGCGGAAAAGGAAGCACCTACAGTACATATAGTTCTGTCCCACCGAAGGATCTGGTGGTTGTGTATTACTGATGGCTGCAATGAAGAGCAGCAGGAATATCCATGGATTTTAAATATGTGACACATTCTCTGCCTGCACTGATATGAAACGAAAAACGAACGAGTTCATTTCAGTTCAGTTGATACTTCATTAAATCCCAGAGGGCAACTGATTTGTAGTCTAAGAGGCAACATAACAACAAACAGAACAGGGAATATACGAGGTTAAAAAAAAAAAAGATTAAAACACAGCCCAGATATAAACATATGCACAGCATCGTAATGGATCCTAGTCCACAGTAAAGTGCCTGTGCCTGTTTATTTCATTTAAGAAGGGACGGTGCACATTAATAAGTATTTAGATGCAAATGTCCCAGATTTAACCATACAAGCAGGTTGATGGTTTACAAAAACATCAACATAATCAGCCAAATGCAAACATATGTGAGAAGGCATGTAAAAACAAAGCAATCCAACACCCAGTTATCCAACATGCACAGGGTAGAGAAAAATCATGCAGCGTGGCAACACATCGCACAGACCTGCCGAAAGGGTTAACATCATTAACAGCGCAGTGGGACAGTCAGCTGCCTCTCAGCTCTGAGGTTAGGGTCAGATAGGCAATGATATCTGCTTTTGATCAGTGGCCTCCTCTGATGTCATTATTAGACTGTCTTCATTCAGTACATTTTACATACACACAGCAATTTCCCACTATTAGTCACAATATGACAGTATCACTGATCTGATACGGGTTATGTAAACAGCCAACCCAGTCTCCATGGGGAAATGTCACCCTTTTACGTTTCTGCAAACTAGGGAAACGTTATCATATCAACGTTTCCAAGCTCAAATTTGTTACATATCAACATTCAATTGTTATAGTGGCCCCTGCGCCCGGGTCACGTGACTTCCAAGTTTCTGACTGCAAAAGGAAGCAAGATGGCGGACATTTCGTTCGTTCTCAGTGGAAAATGTAACATTTTAAGGTAGTTTCTGTATTTAAATGTGTTTTGATGACATTTCTAGCGAGAAATATACACTTTGTTTTCATAATCTGTGTTCAGTGAATGTATACGTTCTCTAGTTTGTTAGTAATCACAATCATTTCGCCCGGACTTGCCAGCAAAATGTTGGAATCCAACATTGTTGACATCCGTATAGTGCCAAAGCAGCCTAGAAATGCAATATTTTTAGGTCGTTTCTATATTTAAATGTGCTTTGATAATATTTCCAGCGAAAAATATGCACTTCTTGCATAATGTGGGTTCAGTGAATGTATACGGTCTTTAATTTGTTAGTTATCACGAAGATTTCGCCCGGTCTCGCCAGCAAATGTTGGAATCCAACATTGTTGATCCAAAATTGTTGACATCCGTTGCCATGGTGCCATGGTATGACACAAATAGCTTACTGTCCCATAAAAGCCCTTTATTTTCTTGCTTTCCAAGCCGTTTTTATTCCAAAGACAACATATGTTGACGTTTATATTATAAATCTGATTACTTTTAATTTGGATATCTTGCAAACTTGAAGCGTTAATATAGGCCTAACTGTCCATGGAACCCACCAACGCGAATAGGCTGCTTGATAAAATATCTGAAATAAATCAACATTGTTTGAATGTTTTTTTCCCTCCCAAACAAAACCAACTAAAGGCAGGGTAATTTATGTTTCGGCTGCGGGAAATGGTTAATATATTTGTTTCAATATTCATTTTTACGACCATTTAAAACCCGGAAGTAAACAAAGCCTGCCCGCCTCCCCCAGCCAAGAAGCTTAGCCTATACTAAAAAAAAAACAAAAAAAAAACGAAATTAACCAACAGCTTAACTTTTTCTTAACATTGGTCATCTAGATGGAGTGTAATTAGCAGTTCGGCTGCAGTAAATAGTTTATTATATTCCACCCCCCAACTCTCGTATGCACTTGTTTACAGCTTATAAAGTTGGTTTCCTGTGCGGGTGGCTGTGATGAGGTAGATCACTGTTTAGACTGTTGCACACTCTTTGCTTAATGTTGTACAGTTGACGTTGTTTAAGCCCTCGATTTTATTAATTCTATGTAAAGTCTCATTTACACAAACCCGGGTGAAGACTGATCGTCTAAACAGCCTACTTCAGTAATTTACTAGTTTCTAGATAAATTATTTTAGCCGACCGTCACCTCAGAATCCAGCGCATTCGTTGCCATGACGACGCTGGCAGCTGCCATATTACGTCATTCCGACTAACCTGACATGACACATTTGACAGCGACACAGCCGGAGCCGACAGCCCACAAGACACAGAGCTCATTGATTTCAACGAGGCGCCTTTACTTGACACCATTCATATTAAGGTATTGTTACAGTTATTGGCAGTTATCCATATTGCACGTCCAAAGGATAACGCAGTCAAACTTGTAGCCTCCAAAGTTCCAATCACTCTCTTATTCAACTTACCAGTCAAAACAGCGCCTCCCCGAGTGCCGCCGAGGTAATTACTCTTCAGGTGTGCGAGAACTTCAGTGTACTTTGTTGTAACAATTAAATGTGCTTTTTTAATAAACTGAGTGGAATGAAAACCAAGAATGTTGTGTCATGCTATTAACCTCATGTCTCAGCTGTCTCTTGAATTCTGATCTTATTTCCCTGTAGAGGAACTACATGTAAATAGACATGTAGCGTCGACACACACATCTCCTCATGCACATGAACAGAATAGAGGAAATACGTGCTTGTAAGTGAACCTCAACAACTCCATATTCAGCAGGGCTTTACTCTCTTCCCATATCAGGTTGCAGTACATCATGTAGACACTGACTGATCAGCAAATATACCGATTTCAGCGACACTGCGGAAAAGGAAGCACCTACAGTACATATAGTTCTGTCCCACCGAAGGATCTGGTGGTTGTGTATTACTGATGGCTGCAATGAAGAGCAGCAGGAATATCCATGGATTTTAAATATGTGACACATTCTCTGCCTGCACTGATATGAAACGAAAAACTAACGAGTTCATTTCAGTTCAGTTGATACTTCATTAAATCCCAGAGGGCAACTGATTTGTAGTCTAAGAGGCAACATAACAACAAACAGAACAGGGAATATACGAGGTTAAAAAAAAAAAGATTAAAACACAGCCCAGATATAAACATATGCACAGCATCGTAATGGATCCTAGTCCACAGTAAAGTGCCTGTGCCTGTTTATTTCATTTAAGAAGGGACGGTGCACATTAATAAGTATTTAGATGCAAATGTCCCAGATTTAACCATACAAGCAGGTTGATGGTTTACAAAAACATCAACATAAACAGCCAAATGCAAACATATGTGAGAAGGCATGTAAAAACAAAGCAATCCAACACCCAGTTATCCAACATGCACAGGGTAGAGAAAAATCATGCAGCGTGGCAACACATCGCACAGACCTGCCGAAAGGGTTAACATCATTAACAGCGCAGTGGGACAGTCAGCTGCCTCTCAGCTCTGAGGTTAGGGTCAGATAGGCAATGATATCTGCTTTTGATCAGTGGCCTCCTCTGATGTCATTATTAGACTGTCTTCATTCAGTACATTTTACATACACACAGCAATTTCCCACTATTAGTCACAATATGACAGTATCACTGATCTGATACGGGTTATGTAAACAGCCAACCCAGTCTCCATGGGGAAATGTCACCCTTTTACGTTTCTGCAAACTAGGGAAACGTTATCATATCAACGTTTCCAAGCTCAAATTTGTTACATATCAACATTCAATTGTTATAGTGGCCCCTGCGCCCGGGTCACGTGACTTCCAAGTTTCTGACTGCAAAAGGAAGCAAGATGGCGGACATTTCGTTCGTTCTCAGTGGAAAATGTAACATTTTAAGGTAGTTTCTGTATTTAAATGTGTTTTGATGACATTTCTAGCGAGAAATATACACTTTGTTTTCATAATCTGTGTTCAGTGAATGTATACGTTCTCTAGTTTGTTAGTAATCACAATCATTTCGCCCGGACTTGCCAGCAAAACGTTGGAATCCAACATTGTTGACATCCGTATAGTGCCAAAGCAGCCTAGAAATGCAATATTTTGAGGTCGTTTCTATATTTAAATATGCTTTGATAATATTTCCAGCGAAAAATATGCACTTCTTGCATAATGTGAGTTCAGTGAATGTATACGGTCTTTAATTTGTTAGTTATCACGAAGATTTCGCCCGGTCTCGCCAGCAAATGTTGGAATCCAACATTGTTGATCCAAAATTGTTGACATCCGTTCAGGGGCGGAGCAGCGATTTTGAAAGTGTGGGGGATCTAGGGTTGGGACATGAGCACCATAACCTCCTACCTTTGACGTCCGTTCCAGTCTCCACGACATGCCAAATCAAAATGAATGTCATGCAATAATACTACTAATTATAATGATGATGATAACAACAACAACAACAACAACAACAATAATAATACTAATAAATTATTGTTAATGTTATTATTATAGACATATCTTATAAGATACTATGTTCACCAGCATTCACATACTATAATCAGTGACTTTTCACAAAAATATAAACAATAAGACTTTTGTCTTTTTTCCTTGGGTGGTTGAAATTGGCAAGTTCTTCCACATTACAAAGTCAATACTCAAAACCAGTACTATCTTGTAGAAAATAGCACAATTACAATATAGTCAAGTGACTTATAGAGTAAAGAGTGAAGAGCAAGAAAATAACAAGTAACAGTTTATTTTAAGTGTCTACATATTAGAAACGTGTTGAAAAAATGCTGAAGTAAATGAATATGTACAGTATTTTCATCCAAAATAATGTAAATATTTCCTCTATGGCATCATAAATTGGCTTCTGCGTCACTATTAAAAAAAAAAAAAAAAAAAAAAAAAAAATCAACATTACCAACTAGTTGGCCTAAATAGCCATTCTCTATAGTGTACTAGATCTAGTCTCTCCAGTCAAAGAACCCGAGGCCTGTACCATAAAGCTGGATTTCGGTAACTTCAGGCTTAACCCTGGCTTTTCTGTACCGTAAAAGTGGTTTACTTTTTATCGGGGTATGTTGCCATGGTAACATACGCTGAACACCTAACCTGCTCCGGAGGCATATTAATTGTTTGTTTTTCTCTCATTTTTTCAAATTTAAAGAGAAGAAGGAATTCTTCTTCTTTTTTTTTTGTTTTGTTTTGTTTTGTTTTGTTTTAGGCTACTCATGACTCTACACTGTCCAACCAAAAATTGATCCTGTAGACTGATGTAATGATTTTTAAAAACATTTAATTCAGAAGGTTAAATAAAAGTCTGATAAAATACACGCCAGCCTCTGGGCTCCTTTAGGTTTCTATTAGTTTGCTCATATTTAGTATTTAGGGTGTCTGCCCTGCCAAATGTTTTACAGTCTTTAAGTGACAGTGAAATAATATTTTAACCAGCATAATAAACATGAGGCATCAGATGCTTTATAAAATTAAATATCAAAACCAGTTGAATCAAAGTGACGATTCTGACGAAACTCAAACTGAGGGCAGCGGCCCAGCGAAGGTCGCCCCTCACTTTTAGAGAGGGCCAGTTCCTCTGCAGGAGTGTACGGCTGAGTGGGAGACACATTCATTTATTGAACACGCAGATGTTACTATAGTCAGATCTACTCGTGCCGTCATGGTGGGGAAGTAATATTATAATCCCACTAATTTACGCATTGACACAGTCGGTGATATTTTTGCCAGCATTCCTTGCGGCCCTTGGCAGCTGCAACTGTGCTGCTTTTTGCCTGGATGATGGATTTATATTCCTCGTATTTATTCCAGATTATTGTCTGCTCCTCCGTCGTAAAGTATGCGGCTCAGGTGGATTTTTCCTTGTCTGTAATTGGTCGTCTGCAGCAAACACCGCTCTTTTTATGTGAGCGCGCACAGATCTAGATTGGAAAAGCCTGGGTTGAATTAGTGACTTGATAGCCGGCTTTATGGTACCGAAAATCCGGAGTGCGGATGTCTGGTTAAGTGAAGCCAGATAACTAAGAGAAAGCTCGGCTATGTTTATCCAGCTTTATGGTACAGGCCTCCGGGTTCCATATGTAACCATCCATTTCATCCCTCTGATCTCTGTTTCCTTGTCACAACCAGCGGCGCGTGACTGAAACAAAGTTTTGGCTTTGTTTACATTCGCGCGCGCGCGAGCTACGTGCATGCAGCCGGCTACGAACAAGAACGAAGTTACTGTTGCCTAGCAACCAGTGTAAACAAGGAAGGACTGCCGCTGGGAACAGTTGTAAACACTGATGAAGAGCCGCCAAACATTGCATTTGTGAACTTTGTTGTTTTTCAGCGGTGACTAACGTTACCTCAGGAAAAAGTGGGGGGGATGAAATCATGTTTCTGTGAAAGTGCGGGTGTCACAACACCCGCATCCCCCGCGGCTGCGACGCCCATGGTGAGGGAGACAGAAGGCTGTGAGCTGAACCTGTTAAAGAAACCATTCAGCTCGTTGGCTCTCTCCTAGCTGCCTGATGGTTGTCTTTGTCTCCGTTTGCATCCTGTGATCTGCTTCATCCCAGTCCACACATCCCACGGCGGGCTCGAAATAAAATGCCGCTTAGGGCCCCAATTTGGCCAGGGGTGGACCTGGGCGTGACGTAACTTCAAATTCTCTATTGTGATGCCCACTAAAGTGTTATCACATTTGTGGTTGTTTTTGTAATTTCATAATTCATCCTTTTTTTGAGTATTTGTTAAGGGGTGTTCAACCTGTTTCCACCAACTTTGCACTAAAATATGTCATGTACATATCAGGAGTAATTAACGTGTGATCACCAGCAGGGGGCAGTGTGGCCAACTAGGCCCAGGGGCTTTACGTCAGTTTGGTCCGCTTTGCAGCTTTCCTCTTTCTGCTGAGTGAGAAGACAAACAGACGTGGAGTTTCTCTGTCTCATTCATTTCTCCTGTTTACAGGTTGGTGGAATAGTAGATTAAGAAAAGTAACTGAAGTGCAGTAGGCTATATTAACATGCTGCTGAATGTTTTAATGTCCGGTATTAAGCTTGTTTTATGAAGATGGGGACATATATGTGTACAGTGTAGAAGCTGTATTTTCCGCGCCTGATGACGTCACCTGTTGCTACCCAAGTCACGTCAGTCAGAGTTTTATTTTCTGCTCCTTGAACATTTTTATGAAGTTTTTATATTTTTCAAACGTGTAATTTTGTGTAAAGGTTTAAAAATTGTGATTTCATGTACTGTAAAAAAGGTTAAAAGCTAAAGTTAAATACTCATTTTATATATTCTAAAATTGGTTAAAAACAAGTTGAAAATCTGTTAGCTCATGCATTTCTGGAAGAGTAAAGGATTTAAGTTGGATGAGGAAAATGCACTTAGGAACCGTATGTAATTTGTAGTATAAGCTAGATGTTATTTTCAGTTGGAAGAAAACAACCTACAGTGTAAAAACATTGGTTATTGTCATTTTGATTTATTTAATCAAATAAAGCCTACAATAGTATTTGTTGAATGATGAGAAATTGTATCTCATTTTGAAATTGTGTTTTTTTTTATATGGAGAACACTGAGTGTACATGTACTGACTGCACATGTTTTATTAAATCCTCCTCCCTCTTTCTGCTGAGCGAGAAGACAAACAGACGTGGAGTTTCTCTGTCTCATTCATTTCTCCTGTTTACAGAGAGAGCATAAAGGCTGGCACACACTACAGGATTCTTCAAACCTTCACAGATTTAGAGACCACACACTTGATGATAACAAAAGACAGATCACACAAGATCTCTCTCTTCTGATCTTATAGTGTGTGGTGTGCACTACGGAGTACACCACACACTGACCGATTCTTCAGCAGAGTTTCAGGGTCTTCACGCTCAATATTCCAAATCTCGCGTAGTCAAACGTGACTTTTTTGTTTGTTTTTACATCCTCTTCCCTCAGTCAGCTGACTCAGCTCACGTCTTGATTGGCTTTTGTTCCGGTAGGCTACACGTGGCATAATAATAATAACAATAATAATCATAATAATAATAATGATAACAATTTAGCACTTGGGTTACAATACAAATTCACGAAAAAGGTACAGAAATGAAAATCCCTAAATGCCACTGTGTGTGTCATCTAGCCAATGACAGGCAGAATAATAAAAATCACTTCAGTGTCATTGTTAACAAAGTAAAATAATAAAGAAGTGATGCCCTCTTGTCCGGGTGGGGAATTGAACCCCCCGGTCTCCTGCATGTCAGACGGGGACAATAACCACTCGGCCATCGGAAATTGTGTACTTTCTTATGGTTTGGGCTCATTGTCAACTCCGACTGCTGACAGAGAGCCTACTCGGTTGAAACCCGCATCAGTGAGCTCAGTTATAGCCTTGTAACGGTGCATTTTATTGTCAGTAACGGTAACGGCGTTGTAACGGGGGAAACAATTTTTTTTTTGATTACTCAATACTGATAAAAGTAACACTGTTTATTTATAACGGCGTTATTCCCATCACGGGACATTACACACAGTGCGTGCTCGACTCCTCTCAGAGTACCCCACACACTACAGGATATCTAGTCGCAAATATTACACATGTTCATTATTTACAATCTCGCCTTCCGAGCCGATCGGACCGGACAAAATCACTTAACACACCCCACACCACAGGAAAATCAGACACGATGACGTTTGCAGACATCAGACAATCGGGCCTTTGCTGGCTTTGATCGGAAGGGGGAGATGGGACAAAAATCGGCCCGATTATCCTGTAGTGTGTACCAGCCTTAAGCTGTTTATGTGGTGCCCGCCGGTACCTGTAATATTATCAGCGGTAGCAATGAAAAACTTTACAACTTCCTAAAAATGTTATCGTCTTGATGAGACAGAGACAAAAAATCACTAACTGGTCACAGAGTAGACGTTAGTCCAGACAATGTGGGGACAGCAGCATCCTTTACAAAATTTCTTTGTTGAACCGGCATTGTATTTTGTCAGGTTGATAAAACAGTCGGCGTTCAAATGAGCCCAACAGATGAGCAAATTTGGGCTAAAATCCTGCGGGACCTGGGAAAAAATGATTCAGACTCGCTAATTGACTGGCCCATCCTGTGGTCTGGCCCTGGCCTTTAATCCTGTGGGCGTGAACACAAACACTTTTCATGCCTTTTGTTCCCATTCCGAATGGCATCCAACCTGATCACTGCATCACAAGAGCTCCCCTCACCTTTTGTTCTCTGCCTATTTACATACCGTCTATAGTCATTGTATAAAGATCTTCCTCTGACATTGCTCTTGGTCAGCTCACTGCCCCAGATACTCTCTGTGTGGGTCAGTTCACCAGTGTGCCGGTGTACTTCAATTAACTCACATCATTCCAGCAAACTTCTAGACTGGACTACAGTGGTTTCAAAGAACAACATTCTCAAAATCAGAATCATCAGCCAAGGAAGAAAATAAACAAAAACTCATTTCTGAGTCTATTTTTCAGCGAAACTTCGGATCTCTTGCAGACGGCAGGAAGTGGAGGACCAAGGTTGTGAAGATGTCTGAACTCTGCGAGCTGAGATCGCAGGTGATGCGGCAACAAACTGCAGCCGCCGAGGAGACGCTGGCTCTGCCAGAGGATACGCTGGCCGAGTACGAGCTGCAAAACTCTCGCCTGAAACTGAAGATGGAGAGGCAGCAGAGGCTCCTGGACGCCATCTCGCTGCCGGAGGTGCGACTGCACAGAGGTTTGTAACTTTTAAACGCCATTTTCACATCACCGACTCACCTGGACCCAAACAGGCGAGGCTAACCACCAGTTAAGATTCAAAAACAAAAAAAACCCAGAGACAATCTGCAGCATCTGTGAGATAATGATATCAATATCAATGCATGATAATAACAACTCTAAAGGACCAACTTCACAAGCTAATATCATGTTAGTGGGTCTGTTCAGCGACAACTTTCAGATCATTTTAAAAGCTTTAGTAGGGATTATGCTGACATGAAGTGATGCTGACAGGCACGGGTCAGCTTCCAAGCATAATTGTGTGTGTCTGTGTGTTTTTTTCCTGTAGTGTGTAAAGAAGAGGTTCCCCCTGAGCGGCTTCAGCGGACCCCCACTCTGGAGTTTGAGTCCCCACACATTAAGGAGGAACAGGAGGAACTCTGGACCAATCAGCAGGGAGAGCAGCTTCAGGATATCACCAAGCTGCCGTTCAGTGCTGTCACTGTGAAGAGTGAGGATGATGAAGAGGAAGCTGAGTGGAACAGAGACGCCCACCACTTCACTGGACAGATGGAAGCAGAGGATGGTGAAGAGGAACGAGCCAGGAACCCAGAACCCTCCTCTGAGGCTGACACTGATGACAGTGACGACTGGGATGAGACCAGAGAAGCTCAGTCAGGTTCAAACCCACTGAGTGAAGTCCCTCTCAGTCATGACAGTTATGATGTGGGAGAGAAACCAGCTTCCTGCTCCGAGACCAAGAAAACAGCAAAGAGTACATTCCCCTGCTCACTCTGTGGTACAGCGTTTGCACAAAAAGAACACCTCAAGCTACACATGAGAATCCACACTGGAGAGAAACCATTCCCCTGCTCACTCTGTGGTAAAGGGTTTACTGATAAAGGACACCTCAAGCTACACATGAGAATCCACACTGGACAGAAACCGTTCCCCTGCATGCTCTGTGGTACAGCGTTTGCACATAAAGGAACCCTCGAGATAAACGTGAGAATCCACACTGGAGAGAAACCATTTCCCTGCTCACTCTGTGGTAAAGGGTTTACCAAGAAAGGAGACCTCAACAGACACATGAGAACCCACACTGGAGAGAACCTGTAGAATCGCAGTCCTCTGTGTGTGTGTGTGTGTGTGTGTTTGTGTGGGAGGAGCTTCATCGAGCATCATCCAGATGTAAGCAAACACGAGTGTCAGTGAGAGCAGCAGCAGGAAATGCTTCAGAGTCAATGCTGATGTTAGAGATGCAGCACATCCCAACACATTTTGTTACATATGTTGTGTTCATACAGAGAGAATTCGAGTTCCAGCAAAGTGTTTACTGTAATGAATGCCTGTTTACTAAATAAACTGTTTGACGTGCAAATGCAGACAGTGTGTGTGGCTGCTTTCCCTGTGTTTCTGTGGTCTCCTATGCAGCAGCAACCAAAGTTGGCTTCTGGGCTCGGCCTTGGCCCCTCAGATTGCGAGCCGGGCCCTCTGGTCCAACATCAGTGTCTGATCTCACAAATGCAAATTCCCACAGACACACTCCAACATCTGGTAGAAAGCCACCCAAAGGAGTGGAAGCTGTGCTGCTGCAAAGGGACCAACTCCATATTAAAGGCCCCATGCTGTCCACTTTTCCAGGATTTTATTGGAACTGCTGATCTCCCTTCAAGATGTACCTGTGCTTTTGAGTACCTGTGGTCCGCTAAATATAGTTTCACAGCTCCTCTCTCTTGCCTTTCTCCTGGAACTGTGGCAGCACACTTCGTTTAGCCAATCAGAAGAGAGAATCAGCACACCTCAACTGATTGGTTAATTGTTTTCTGAGTGGCATACGGTCAGGCCAATCACGGGCAAGTTAACGGCTATAACGTTTTTAACGGTACTAATGAAAAACTTTACAACTTCCGAAAATGTTATCGTCTTGATGAGAAAGAGACAAAAAAAAATCACTAATTGGTCACCGAGTAGACGTTAGTCCAGACAATGTGGAGACAGCAGCATCCTTTACAAAATTTCTTTGTGGAACCGGCATTGTATTTTGTTAGGTTGATAAAACAGTCGGCGTTGGGCTAAAATCCTGCGGAACCTGGGAAAAAGTGATTCAGACTTGCTAATTGACTGGACCATCCTGTGGTCTGGCCCTGGCCTTTAATCCTGTGGGCGTGAACACAAACACTTTTCATGCCTTTTGTTCCCATTCCGAATGGCATCCAACCTGATCACTGCGTCACAATAGCTTCCCTCACCTTTTGTTCTCTGCCTGTTTACATACCGGCTGTAGTCACTGTGTAAAGGTCTTCCTCTGACATTGCTCTTGGTCAGCTCACTGCCCCAGATGCTCTCTGCATGGGCCAGTTCACCAGTGTGCCGGTGAACTTCAATTAACTCACATCATTGCAGCAGACTTCTAGACTGGACTACAGTGGTTTTAAAGAACAACATTCTCAAAATCAGAATCATCAGCCAAGGAAGAAAATAAACAAAAACTCATTTCTGAGTCTATTTTTCTTTGGGTCAAAGCAGCAAAACACCGGATCTCTTGCAGACGGCAGGAAGTGGAGGACCAAGTTTGTGAAGATGTCTGAACTCTGCGAGCTGAGATCGCAGGTGTGTTGGCGACAAACTGCAGCCGCTGAGGAGACGCTGGCTCTGCCGGAGGAGATGCTGGCCGAGTACGAGCTGCAAAACTCTCGCCTGAAACTGAAGGTGGAGAGGCAGCAGAGGCTCCTGGACGCCATCTTGCTGCCGGAGGTGCGACCCTATCTAGAAAACTATAGAAGAAGTTGGTCATGTGACCACATATTTTTGAAGAGGCATCCATTTCGCTCATCCTGCAAAGAAGGGAGACACATGGCTTGAGAGTTAAGCACATTTAAGTTCAAAAAACATTTTTTTGCCCTCCAAAGTAAAATTTCTATGATCAAGGTTTTTTGATTGCTGTGCTTGAACAATTATAGAAAACTTTGAAAACAGTTCACACGGGTTTTAGTACTTTAGTAAGCTACACCATGAGTCTATACAGTTAGCATGATGTTAGCTCAAAACAGCTGGGGGATGCATTTTTTTCAAAATGGTGGGCTTGGGGTAATTTGTGCCAAAGGGCCTTGGGGTAAGTTGTGCCAGTGGCACAACTTGTGATTATATACTATATATTACTTTATTGTATTTTATTGTTATTGTACATTGTCTTCTTACCTTTGATCACTAAAACTATTCAGATTCAGATGAAGATGATTTGCTCATTTTGGACTTTTTATTTTGTTCTGGGTATGTGTTCATATGGCGCTAGGCCTCGTTATAGAAAAGTGGCCTGTGATCTTGTTAAAATAATAAATAAATGTTAAATAAATAATTTTGTATTGAATTTGTTTTGCTTTTATATAGCATTATCATTTGTGAGATTAAAATGATGTGTTTTACTTCAATTATCAATGGCACAATTTACCCCAGTATATTCTCTCTAATGGCACAATTTACCCCACACCGGGGGCAAGTTGTGCCACAAAACCACTTTTTTTTCAAAAGCTATATTTCTCAAACAGTTTATATAAGATCCAAAGTGATTGTTCCCAGGGATGCACAACATCCTAAACTACACTACTCACAAAAAGTTAGGGATATTTGGCTTTCGGGTGAAATTTACGGAAAATGTAAAAAGTTCACGCTACAGTGATATTATATCATGAAAGTAGGGCATTTAAGTAGAAGCATACACTGGTGATTTCCTCATCTCAAACAATTTCTTGAAACAAAAGCCAACAACAGTGGTGGGTATACCACAACAAAAAATGTCAATGTCTCAATAACTTGTCATGTGCCCTTGAGCATCAATTACAGCTTGACAACAACGTTTCATGCTGTTCACAAGTCGACTTATTGTCTGCTGAGGCATGGCGTCCCATTCTTCTTGAAGGGCGGCCCTCAGGACATTGAGGTTCTGGGGTACAGAGCTCCGAGCCTCTACACGGCGACTCAGCTGATCCCATAGGTTTTCTATGGGATGCAGGTCTGGAGAAAGTGCAGGCCACTCCATTTGAGGTACCCCAGTCTCCAGCAGCCGTTCCATAATTATGCAACCTCGATGAGCTGGAGCATTGTCGTCCATGAAGATGAAATTAGGCCTTTGTTGTTCATGCAGGGGCACAATGACTGGATTAATGATGTTATTCAGGTAGCATGGGCTTGTCACTGTACCATTCACAAAGTGTAGGGCAGTTCTGTGCTGACTAGACTCACCTGCCCACACAGTAACACCACCACCACCAAAGGCTCGTCTGGTGACAACAGTGGTTGATGCATAGGGCTCTCCTTGACGTCTCCAACATCGTTGGCGGCCATCATTTCTGCTCAACATGAATCGGCTTTCATCAGAGAACAGCACTGAGGCCCACTGGTCCCTCGTCCAGCGTACATGCTCCCTGGCCCATGCAAGACAATGACACCTGTGCCTGGTGGTGTGGTCAGGTACCCTTGCAGGTCGTCTAGCACGCAGAACATGCTGATGTAAATGGTTTCGAATGGTCTGACGTGACACTTGGGTGCCTCTCACCTCCCTTAAACGTGCCTGGAGTTGAGTGGCATTCATCATCCGGTTCCGCAGGGCACTGTTCACAATGAAGTGGTCATCAGTGTGGGATGTGGCCAAAGGACGACCACTTCTATGCCTTTCTGTGACTCTTCCAGTCTCTCTGTATCTCTGTTGCAACCTGCTGATGACACTCTGTGACACTCTAAGCTCAGTGGCCACTTCCGTTTGAGAACATCCTGTTTGAAGCCTCGCAATGGCGAGGTACTGTTGATCAATTGTTAGGTGTCGTCTTGGTCTCATGATGTCAAAATGTGAACAGCATGATGAGGCAGACTGTTTAAATACCAATTCTAATTGAACCAGGAAATTTATTGGTTGATTCATGGATCAAACACCTGTTGTGAATTTTGCCATTAAGCTCCTTGTTAGAGAACAGCAACTTGTGCAAAAAGTACTGAAACACTGAACAGTTGGACATGTGCATTCAAAAGTTTACAGAAGGTCACATTAAGTTCACCTGTAAAGGTTATAATGCATTATAGGTTCATCCTGAAATTTCACCCGAAAGCCGAATATCCCTAACTTTTTGTGAGTAGTGTATATGTGCATATTTTAGTTGGAGGCATTACTGTAATCCCCTTGCTTTAAAGGCACTTTAAGTAAAAATTGGCACTATTTACCCCACTCTCCCCTACAACTCCGAGTCATGCCACCCGCAGAAATTTTCTGATGACTCTGCTGTTGTTGGGTGTATAAGTGTTGGAAGGGAAGAAGAGTACAGAGCAGTGGTGGATAACTTTGTGGAGTGGGCTGGACGCAATCACCTGAGGCTGAATGTAAACAAGACCAGAGAGATGGTGATCGACTTCAGGAAGAAGAGGACAGCTTCACAGTCACTGTGCATTCTAGGAGATGATGTGGAGGAGGCGGAGGACTACAAGTACCTGGGCGTGAAAATCAACAACAGACTGGACTGGAAATCCAACACCGAAGCTGTCTACAAGAAGGGGATGAGCAGACTCGACTTCCTGAGGAAGCTGAGATCCTTCAATGTGTGCAGCAAGATGTTGGAGATGTGCTACCAGTCTGTTGTGGCCAGCGTACTCTTGTTCGCCGTGGTTTGTTGGTGGAGCAGTATAGGAGACAGTGACACCAACAGACTCAATAAACTGATCAGGAGGGCTGGCTCCGTGATTGGCTGCAAACTGGACACTGTGGAGGCTGTGGTGGAGAGGAGGACACTGACCAAACTATTATCCATCATGGATAACCCCGACCACCTTCTCCACCACACACTGGACAGACAGCGGAGCTCCTTCTCCAATAGACTGTTACAACTCCGCTGTCGAAGGGACAGATACATGAAATCATTCCTGCCACAAGCCATCACACTGTACAATAACTCACACCTGTCTGACAGACTCAAAACTCTGTAGTGAAGTGTTCTGTTTTTAACACTCCAGTACTCAGAACCTTACTTGTTTATTTTATTTTATTATCCATTATTAAGCACCTTAACTGTTTATTTATTATCCATCACCCAGCACCTTAACTGTTTATTTATTGGAAGTGATGATTCCAAGGGGCTGCATCAAGTCGGACAGTTCACGAATCCCAGTACCGGGTGTCGGGTTCTGCCACTTGGTTTCCTGGTTTCATGGTTTCAAGCTTACCCTGTGCCATACTATCTACTATCTGTATATTTCCTTTTTCATATTTATCATTACTATCGGTATATCTCACATTTCAACATCTCATATTCTTAGGTTAGTTTATTGTATATACTTAGCCCTTATTGTCTTTAGTGTATATATTTAGTATATTTAGTCTCTTCTGTATATACTTCTTAATTTTAATTTTATTTTATGTTTTTTATTGACAATGCTGCTGTAATGTGGGAATTTCCCAGTTTGGGATAAATACAGTCTATCTATCTATCTATCTATCTATCTATCTATCTATCTATCTATCTATCTATCACAATACAATGCTGGTTCCACAAAGAAATTTTGTAAAGGATGCTGCTGTCCCCACATTGTCTGGACTAATGTCTACTCTGTGACCAGTCAGTGATTTTTTTGTCTCTGTCTCATCAAGACAATAACATTTTCAGAAGTTGTGAAGTTTTTCATTGGTACCGTTGAAAACATTATAGCTGTTAACTTGCCTGTGATTGGCCTGACCGTATGCCACTCAGAAAACAGTCAACCAATCAGTGGAGGGGTGCTGATTCTCTCTTCTGATTGGCTAAACGAAGTGTGCTGCCACAGCTCCAGGAGAAAGGCAAGAGAGAGGAGCTGTGAAACTATATTTAGCAGACCACAGGTACTCAAAACCACAGGTACATCTTGCAGGGAGATCAGCAGTTCCAATAAAACCCTGGAAAAGATGACAGCATGGGGCCTTTAATATGGAGTTGGTCCCTTTGCAGCAGCACAGCTTCCACTCCTTTGGGTGGCTTTCTACCAGATGTTGGAGTGTGTCTGTGGGAATTTGCATTTGTGAGGTCAGACACTGATGTTGGACCAGAGGGCCCGGCTCGCAATCTGAGGGGCCGAGGCCAAGCCCAGGAGCCAACTTTGGTTGCTGCTGCATAGGAGACCACAGAAACACAGGAAAAGTAGCCACACACACACTGTCTGCATTTGCACGTCAAACAGTTTATTTAGTAAACAGGCATTCATTACAGTAAACACTTTGCTGGAACTCTAATTCTCTCTGTATGAACACAACGTAGGGGAGAGTTGGGTAAATAGTGCCAATTTTTACTTAAAGTGCCTTTAAAGCAAGGGGATTACAGTAATGCCTCCAACTAAAATATGCACATATAGTTTAGGATGTTGTGCATCCCTGGGAACAGTCACTTAGGATCTTATATAAACTGTTTGAGAAATATAGCTTTCGAAAAAAAAGTGGTTTTGTGGCACAACTTGCCCCCGGTGTGGGGTAAATTGTGCCATTAGAGAGAATATACTGGGGTAAATTGTGCCATTGATAATTGAAGTAAAACAGATCATTTTAATCTCACAAATGATAATGCTATATAAAAGCAAAGCAGATTCAATACAAAATTATTTATTTAACATTTATTTCTTATTTTAACAAGATCACAGGCCACTTTTCTATAACAAGGCCTAGCGCCACATGAACACATACCCAGAACAAAATAAAACTTCCAAAATGAGCACCTGAAAATCATCTTCATCTGAATCTGAATAGTTTTAGTGATCAAAGGTAAGAAAATAATGTACAATAACAATAAAATACAAGAAAGTAATATATAGTATATAATCACAAGTTGTGCCACTGGCACAAATTACCCCAGGCCATTTGGCACAAATTACCCCAAGCCCACTATTTTGAAAAAAATGCATCCCCCAGCTGTTTTGAGCTAACATCATGCTAACTGTATAGACTCATGGTGTAGCTTAATAAAGTACTAAAACCTGTGTGAACTGTTTTCAAAGTTTTCTATAATTGTTCAAACACAGCAATCAAAAAACCTTGATCATAGAAATTTTACTTTCGCCCCCCACTGCTATCCACTGCTACTGCCAGTCCAGGCAGTAGCAGTGGATAGGATCACACCCACAAACCAATCGTGCTTAAGACTAATGTAAGAACCGCCCACCTTATTAACATACGACACAGAAATACAGAAATAAATAAATGTGGAAATGTAGAAATACAGAAATAAATGTAGGAATAAATAAATAAATGTAGAAATAAATAAATAAATGTAGAAATAAAAGAAAGAATAAATAAATGAATAAATGTAGAAATAAATAAAAGTATAAATAAATAAATGTAAAAATAAATATATGAATACACAAATGAATAAATAAATGTAGAAATAAATAAATAAATAAATAAACGTAAAAATAAATGAATAAATACATGCATAAATGTATAAATACACAAATAAATAAATAAATACATGAATAAAAACAGAAATAAAGAAATAAAGAAATGTAGAAATATTTATTAATTTAATTATTTATTAATTTATATATTTATATGCGTATTTATTTATTTATTAATTTATTTATTGTTTTGTCATTTTTCATCCCTCATAGAATAGACCCACTAACATGATATTAGCCTGTGAAGATTGTCCTTTAGAGTTGTTATTATCATGCATTGATATTGATATCATTAGTTGTTATTATCATGCATTGATATTGATATCATTATCTCACAGATGCTGCAGATTGTCTCTGGGTTTTCTTTTGAATCTTAAATGGCAGTTAGCCTCGCCTGTCAGGGTCCAGGTGAGTCGGTGATGTGAAAATGGCGTTTAAAAGTTACGAACCTCTGTGCAGTCGCACCTCCGGCAGCAAGATGGCGTCCAGGAGCCTCTGCTGCCTCTCCACCTTCAGTTTCAGGCGAGAGTTTTGCAGCTCGTACTCGGCCAGCGTCTCCTCCGGCAGAGCCAGCGTCTCCTCGGCGGCTGCAGTTTGTCGCCGCATCACCTGCGATCTCAGCTCGCAGAGTTCAGACATCTTCACAAACTTGGTCCTCCACTTCCTGCCGTCTGCAAGAGATCCGGCGTTTTGCTGCTTTTACCCAAAGAAAAATAGACTCAGAAATGAGTTTTTGTTTATTTTCTTCCTCGGCTGATGATTCTGATTCTGAGAATGTTGTTCTTTAAAACCACTGTAGTCCAGTCTAGAAGTCTGCTGCAATGATGTGAGTTAATTGAAGTTCACCGGTACACTGGTGAACTGACCGATGCAGAGAGTATCTGGGGCAGTGAGCTGACCAAGAGCAATGTCAGAGGAAGACCTTTATACAGTGACTACAGACGGTATGTAAATAGGCAGAGAACAAAAGGTGAGGGAAGCTATTGTGACGCAGTGATCAGGTAGGATGCCATTCGGAACGGGAACAAAAGGCATGAAAAGTGTTTGTGTTCACGCCCACAGGATTAAAGGCCAGGGCCAGACCACAGGATGGTCCAGTCAATTAGCGAGTCTAAATCATTTTTTCCCAGGTCCCGCAGGATTTTAGCCCAAATTTGTTCATCTGTTGTGCTCATTTCAACGCCAACTGTTTTATCAACCTAACAAAATACAATGTCGGTTCCACAAAGACATTTTGTAAATGATGCTGCTGTCCCCACATTGTCTGCACTAACGTCTACTCCGTGACTGGTTAGTGATTTTTTGTCTCTGTCTCATCAAGACGATAACATTTTCAGAAGTTGTAAAGTTTTTCATTGCGACCACTGATAATGTTACAGGTACGGGAGGGCACCACATAAACAGCTTATGCTCTCTCTTTAAACAGGAGAAATGATTGAGACAGAGAAACTCCACGTCTGTTTGTCTTCTCGCTCAGCAGAAAGAGGGAGGATTTAATAAAACATGTGCACTTTAAACCCATTGTTTTACTGTCAGTACATGTACACTCAGTGTTCTCCATATAAAAAAACACAACTTCAAAATGAGATACAATTTCTCATCATTCAGCAAATACTATTATAGGCTTTATTTGATTAAATAAATCAATATGACAATAACCAATGTTTTTACACTGTAGATTGTTTTCTTCCAACTGAAAATAACACATAGCTTATACTACAAATTACATACGGTTCCTAAGTGCATGTTTCCTCCTTCAACTTAAATCCTTTACTGAAATGCATGAGCTGCAAGGTGACGTCACCAGGCGCGAAAATACAGCTTCTACACTGTACACATATATGTCCACATCTTCATGAAACAAGCTTAATACTGGACATTAAAGTATTCAGCAGCATGTTAATATACTGCACTTCGGTTACTTTTCTTAATCTACTATTCCACCAACCTCTAAACAGGAGAAATGAATGAGACAGAGAAACTCCACGTCTGTTTGTCTTCTCGCTCAGCAGAAAGAGGAAAGCTGCAAAGCGGACCAAACTGACGGAAAGCCCCTGGGGCCCAGTAGACACCACACTGCCCCCTGCTGGTGATCACACGGTAATTAGTCCTGATATGTACATGAAATATTTTAGTGCAACGTTGGTGGAAACAGGTTGAACACCCCTTAACAAATACTCTCACACACACACACACACTCAAAAATTACCAATTTTTGGCGTGCCGCCTCTCACCGACCACACAATCCCAGATGTGTAATAGGAATAAAGTGACAGCGTAACAACGTTCCATGAAACTTGACAAGCTCGATTAGTTTCTCTATTAGTTGCTTCGAGACCATGGACTGGGATGTACTCTGTGAGCCACACGGGGAGGACATCAACAACATGACGGACTGCATCACAGAATACATCAGGTTCTGTGAACACACCACCATGCCAAACTGGACTGTACGCTGCTTCCCCAACAACAAGCCATGGATCACCAGCGACCTGAAAGCACTCCTTAACAAGAAGATGAGGGCTTTCAAGTCTGGAGACAGGGAAGAACTGAGGAGAGTGCAGCACGAACTCAGGGAGAAACTGAGGGGGTGCAAAGACAGCTACAGGAGGAAGCTGGAGGCCAAACTCCAGCAGAACAATGTGAGGGATGTGTGGACTGGGATGAAGCAGATCACAGGATGTAAAGGGAGACAAAGGCAACTATAAGGCAGCTAGGAGAGAGCCAGTGAGCTGAACGGTTTCTTTAACAGGTTCAGCTCACAGCCTTCTGTCTCCCTCACACATCCAGACCCCCACACACCCCCACTGCATTCCAACCCTCTCCCCCCTGTGGTTAGCACTCCTGTGCAGCTCCTCTCCTCCCCTTCCCCCTCTACCTCCTCTTCCACTGAAGACACCAGCACCCTCCCCCGCAGGACTGTGACTACGGGCCAGGTTAGGAGACAGCTGGAGAGACTCCACCAGAGGAAGCCCGCAGGACCTGATGGTATCAGCCCCAGGATCCTGAGGACCTGTGCCAGCCAGCTGTCTTCGATCATCCAACACATCTACAACTGAGCCTGATGCAGGAAAGAGTCCCGGTGCTGTGGAAGACGTCCTGCCTGGTTCCTGTCCCGAAGAAGTCCACTCCATCGGTCCTCAATGACTACCGACTAGTTGCCCTTACATCTCATCTGATGAATGTGCTGGAGAGGCTGGTCTTGGCCCACCTGAGGCCGCAGGTGAAGGTGCTGTTAGACCCTCTGGACCCCATCCTGGATTACTGACTACCTGACAGGCAGGACACAGTTTGTCCGTCTGGGAAGTGTTCTGTCTAACGCGGTGGTCAGTGATACAGGAGCTCCACAGGGGACTGTGCTGTCCCCTTTCCTTTTCACCTTATACACCACAGACTTTCAGTACAATTCTGAGTCATGCCACCTGCAGAAATTTTCTGATGACTCTGCTGTTGTTGGGTGTATAAGTGAGGGAAGGGAAGAAGAGTACAGAGCAGTGGTGGATAACTTTGTAGAGTGGGCTGGACGCAATCACCTGAGGCTGAATGTTAACAAGACCAGAGAGATGGTGATCGACTTCAGGAAGAAGAGGACAGCTTCACAGCCACTGTGCATTCTAGGAGAGGATGTGGAGGAGGCGGAGGACTACAAGTACCTGGGCGTGTAAATCAACAACAGACTGGACTGTAAATCCAACACCGAAGCTGTCTACAAGAAGGGGATGAGCAGACTCGACTTCCTGAGGAAGCTGAGATCCTTCAATGTGTGCAGCAAGATGTTGGAGATGTTCTACCAGTCTGTTGTGGCCAGCGTACTCTTGTTCGCCGTGGTTTGTTGGGGGAGCAGCATAGGAGACAGTGACACCAACAGACTCAATAAACTGATCAGGAGGGCTGGCTCTGTGATCGGCTGCAAACTGGACACTGTGGAGGCTGTGGTGGAGAGGAGGACACTGAACAAACTGTTATCCATCATGGATAACCCCGACCACCCTCTCCACCACACACTGGACAGACAGCGGAGTTCCTTCTCCAACAGACTGTTAAAGCTCCGCTGTCGAAGGGACAGATACAGGAAATCATTCCTGCCACAAGCCATCATACTGTACAATAACTCACACCTGTCTGACAGAGATTCACAACTCTCTGCAGTATGGTTCTGTTTTTAACACTCAAGTACTCAGAACCTTACTTGTTTATTTTATTTTGTTATCCATTATTCAGCACCTTAACTGTTTATTTATTATCCATCACCCAGCACCTTAACTGTTTATTTATTGGAAGTGATGATTCCAAGGGGCTGAATCAAGTCGGACAGTTCCCAAATCCCAGTACCGGGTGTCGGGTTCTGCCACTTGGTTTCCTGGTTTCATGGTTTCAAGCTTACCCTGTGCCACGCTATCTACTATTGCCCCCTTTCCACCAGAAAAAACCTGGTGCTAGTTCGGAGCTGGTGCTAGAGCCGGTGCTTAACTGGTGCCAACGAAGAACCGGTTTGCTTTTCCACCGGTCAAGAGCCAAGTGGAGCTAAGTCAGAGCCACGTCATGATGTCATCGGAAAACGTGATGACATGGGTGCGCGAGACGCTCGCTCAGAATTACAATAACCACCATGAATGAATGAATGATACTTTATTAATCCGTTGCAGGAAATTACATTGTCACGGCAGCTTCACCACTTCAACACACATAAAACTGCACACTCATACAATCCAGCGGCTGCAGCGTCTCTGTCCGCCCGTCCTGTCCTGAAGCCGGTGAAACTGATCAGTGCGTCGGGGATGATGTTCGCGAGCCGCGTCTCAGTCAAGCATATAACGCTGCTTTCCCCATACAGTTTCTGGCCCCGGGTGGAGCAAGATCTGGATTTATTAGCGATGCAAATACTGCTTGTGTCTTTACAAGCCTACATTTCAATACAGAGGCGAAAAACACAATTATTGCCGGCTACCTGTCGGATTCGTGATCGGAACGAATGACAGCGATGTTTAGTTATAAAACGGGTGCTTCTCATCCTTAAATATAATTTGCTGAGCCGCGTTCCATGTCGTTGTAAAATCAGTATAATCCACGGCTTCTTGGGGATTATTGTTTATGTTTATAGCGTTCGCAGTTCCTGTTTTGTTTTGTAACGCCGCCCACCAATGACGCGGTGGGCCGCGTCATCGGTTCTTTCTCTGGCTCCTGTTTAGCCCCTGCTCGGAGTCGGTGCTTGCCTAGCACCAGTTTGGAACCAGTTTGGCACCAGTTTGGCCCCAGCTTGGGCGGTGGAAAACCAAAAAACTGGTGCTAAGTCAGGCACCGGCTCCGAACCAGCCCTGGTGGAAAAGGGGTATATCTGTATATTTCATTTGTCATATTTATTATTACCATCGGTATATCTCACATTTCAACATCTCAAATTATTAGGTTAGTTTATACTTAGCCCTTTTTGTCTTTAGTATATATATTTAGTATATTTAGTTGCTGTTGTATACTTATTTAATTTTATTTTATCATTTTATTGATGATGCTGCTGTAACGTGGGAATTTCCCAGTTTGGGATCAATAAAATCTATCTATCACAATAAAATGCCGATTCCACAAATTAATTTTGTAAAGGATGCTGCTGTGCCCACATTGTCTGGACTAACGTCTACTCTGTGACCAGTCAGTGATTTTTTTTGTCTCTGTCTCATCAAGACAATAACATTTTCAGAAGTTGTGAAGTTTTTCATTGCTACCGTTGAAAACATTATGGCTGTTACCTTGCCTGTGATTGGCCCGACCGTATGCCACTCAGAAAACAGTCAACCAATCAGTGGAGGTGTGCTGATTCTCTCTTCTGATTGGCTAAACAAAGTGTGCTGCCACAGCTCCAGGAGAAAGGAAAGAGAGAGGAGCTGTGAAACTATATTTAGCGGACCACAGGTACTCAAAACCACAGGAACATCTTGCAGGGAGATCAGCAGTTCCAATAAAACCCTGGAAAAGATGACAGCATGGGGCCTTTAATATGGAGTTGGTCCCTTTGCAGCAGCACAGCTTCCACTCCTTTGGGTGGCTTTCTACCAGATGTTGGAGTCTGTCTGTGGGAATTTGCATTTGTGAGGTCAGACACTGATGTTGGACCAGAGGGCCCGGCTCGCAATCTGAAGGGCCGACGCCAAGCGGTTGCTGCTGCATAGGAGACCACAGAAACACAGGAAAAGCAGCCACACACACACTGTCTGCATTTGCACGTCAAACAGTTTATTTAGTAAACAGGCATTCATTACAGTAAACACTTTGCTGGAACTCAAATTCTCTCTGTATGAACACAACATATGTAACAAAATGTGTTGGGATGTGCTGCATCTCTAACATCAGCATTGACTCTGAAGCATCTCCTGCTGCTGCTCTCACTGACACACTCGTGTTTGCTTACATCTGTATGATGCTCAATGAAGATTCTCCCACACACACACACACACACACAGGACTGCGTTTCTACAGGTTCTCTCCAGTGTGGGTTCTCATGTGTTTGTTTAAGTTTCCTTTATGTGCAAACCCTTTACCACAGAGGGAGCAGACGAATGGTTTCTCTCCAGTGTGGATTCTCATGTGTCGCTTGAGGTGTCCTTTATCAGTAAACCCTTTACCACAGAGTGAGCAGGGGAATGGTTTCTCTCCAGTGTGGATTCTCATGTGTCTGTTGAGGTCTCCTTTCTTGGTAAACCCTTTACCACAGAGTGAGCAGGGGAATGGTTTCTCTCCAGTGTGGATTCTCATGTGTAGCTTGAGGTGTCCTTTATCAGTAAACCCTTTACCACAGAGTGAGCAGACGAAGGGTTTCTCTCCAGTGTGGATTCTCATGTGTAGCTTGAGGTGTCCTTTATCAGTAAACCCTTTACCACAGAGTGAGCAGGGGAACGGCTTCTCTCCAGTGTGGATTCTCATGTGTCGCTTGAGGTGTACTTTATCAGTAAACCCTTTACCACAGAGTGAGCAGGGGAACGGCTTCTCTCCAGTGTGGATTCTCATGTGTCTGTTGAGGTCTCCTTTCTTGGTAAACCCTTTACCACAGAGTGAGCAGAGGAATGGTTTCTCTCCAGTGTGGATTCTCATGTGTAGCTCGAGAGGTCCTTTATCAGTAAACCCTTTGCCACAGAGTGAGCAGACGAACGGTTTCTCTCCAGTGTGGATTCTCATGTGTAGCTTGAGGGTTCCTTTCTGTGCAAACCCTTTACCACAGAGTGAGCATATGAATGGTTTCTCTCCAGTGTGGATTCTCATGTGTAGCTCGAGGGCTCCTTTGTTTGCAAACCCTTTACCACAGAGTGAGCAGGGGAACGGTTTCTCTTCAGTGTGGATTCTCATGTGTTGCTTGAGGTTTCCTTTTTGTGCAAACGCTGTACCACAGAGTGAGCAGGGGAACGGTTTCTCTCCAGTGTGGATTCTCATGTGTAGCTTGAGCTGTCCTTTACGTGCAAACCCTTTACCACAGAGTGAGCAGACGAATGGTTTCTCTCCAGTGTGGATTCTCATGTGTACCTTGAGGTGTCCTTTGTCAGTAAACCCTTTTCCACATAGTGAGCAGACGAACGGTTTCTCTCCAGTGTGGATTCTCATGTGTTTCTTGAGGTGTCCTTTACGTGCAAACCCTTTACCACAGAGGGAGCAGACGAATGGTTTCTCTCCAGTGTGGATTCTCATGTGTTTGTTGAGGGTCCCTTTATGTGCAAACCCTTTACCACAGGGTGAGCAGACAAACGGTTTCTCTCCACTGTGAATTCTCATGTGTAGCTTGAGGTGTCCTTTGTCAGTAAACCCTTTACCACAGAGTGAGCAAGGGAATGGTTTCTCTCCAGTGTGGTTTGTCATGTGTAGCTTGAGGTATCCTTTACATGCAAACGCTGTACCACAGAGTGAGCAGGGGAATGGTTTCTCTCCAGTGTGGATTCTCATGTGTCTGTTGAGGTCTCCTTTCTTGGTAAACTGTTTACCACAGAGTGAGCAGGGGATTTTACTCTTTCCTGTGTTCTTGGTCTTGGAGCAGGAAGCTGGTTTCTCTCCCACATCAGGACTGTCATGACTGAGAGGGACTTCACTCAGTGGGTTTGAACCTGACTGAGCTTCTCTGGTCTCATCCCAGTCATCACTGTCATCAGTCTCAGCCTCAGAGGAGGGTTCTGGGTTCCTGGCTCGTTCCTCTTCACCATCTTCTGCTTCCATCTGTCCAGTGAAGTGGCGGGTGTCTCTGCTCCACTCAGCTTCCTCTTCATCATCCTCACTCTTCACAGTGACAGCACTGAACGGCAGCTTGGTGATATCCTGAAGCTGCTCTCCCTGCTGATTGGTCCAGAGTTCCTCCTGTTCCTCCTTAATATGTGGGGACTCAAACTCCAGAGTGGGGGTCAGCTCAAGCTGCTCAGGGGGAACCTCTTCTTTACACACTACTGGAAAAAAACACAGATACACACAATTATGCTTGGAAGCTGACCTGAGCCTGTCAGCATCACTTTGTTACAATTGGCCATATAGTTCAATGTTTCTTGCATTATCCAATGTATTACATAGTTCAGGGCAGCTTGGCTGCTAAGCAGAGGACAGACAAAGCAAAAGCCAGATGTACTTTCTCTATCTTGTTAGTTAGGTCTGTTGCATTAGATACACGCCCAGTCAACATTCACACACATAGCAACACGCATTCTAGAGACAAGGCATGGACAGTGGTTGGCCTGTCCATGTCTGGGTAACTGGCCAATTATTCTCGGTTGCGTTTAAGTCCAACCTATGTACGGGGCAGGCCCCAGCCCAAGAACATAAATGTGTATCATTTTCTGATATCGGGGCTCTTTCTGACTGAGATCCTGCGGGAGCTCTGTCACACTGAGACCAGCGCTGCCTTGCTTTATATGTGACCATAATAAATATTGCATCAGAAAATTGAAGACTGACTCTGGTCTGTTCATGGGCTTTCAACAAAAGAATCGGGAGCTAACAACTTCATGTCAGCATAATTCCTACTAAAGCTTTTAAAATGATCTGAAAGTTCTGGCTGAACAGACCCACTAACATGATATTAGCCTGTGAAAGTTGTCCTTTAGAGTTGTTATTATCATGCATTGATATTGATATCATTAGTTGTTATTATCATGCATTGATATTGATATTATCTCACAGATGCTGCAGATTGTCTCTGTGTTTTCTTTTGAATCTTAACTGGCGGTTAGCCTCGCCTGTCAGGGTCCAGGTGAGTCGGTGATGTGAAAATGGCGTTTAAAAGTTACGAACCTCTGTGCAGTCGCACCTCCGGCAGCAAGATGGCGTCCAGGAACCTCTGCTGCCTCTCCACTTTCAGTTTCAGGCGAGAGTTTTGCAGCTCGTACTCGGCCAGCGTCTCCTCCGGCAGAGCCAGCGTCTCCTCGGCTGCTGCAGTTTGTTGCCGCATCACCTGCGATCTCAGCTCGCAGAGTTCAGACATCTTCACAAACTTGGTCCTCTACTTCCTGCCGTCTGCAAGATATCCGACGTTTTGCTGCTTTGACACAAAGAAAAACAGACTCAGAAATGAGTTTTTGTTTATTTTCTTCCTCGGCTGATGATTCTGATTCTGAGAATGTTGTTCTTTAAAACCACTGTAGTCCAGTCTAGAAGTCTGCTGCAATGATGTGAGTTAATTGAAGTACACCGGCACACTGGTGAACTGACCGATGCAGAGAGTATCTGGGGCAGTGAGCTGACCAAGAGCAATGTCAGAGGAAGACCTTTATACAGTAACTATAGACGGTATGTAAATAGGCAGAGAACAAAAGGTGAGGGAAGCTATTGTGACGCAGTGATCAGGTCGGATGCCATTCGGAATGGGAACAAAAGGCATGAAAAGTGTTTGTGTTCACGCCCACAGGATTAAAGGCCAGGGCCAGACCACAGGATGGTCCAGTCAATTAGCGAGTCTAAATCATTTTTTCCCAGGTCCCGCAGGATTTTAGCCCAAATTTGCTCATCTGTTGGGCTCATTTCAACGCCAACTGTTTTATCAACCTAACAAAATACAATGCCGGTTCCACAAAGACATTTTGTAAATGATGCTGCTGTCCCCACATTGTCTGCACTAACGTCTAATCCCTGACCAGTTAGTGATTTTTTGTCTCTGTCTCATCAAGACGATAACATTTTCAGAAGTTGTAAAGTTTTTCATTGCTACCGCTGATAATGTTACAGGTACGGGAGGGCACCACTTAAACAGCTTATGCTCTCTCTTTAAACAGGAGAAATGATTGAGACAGAGAAACTCCACGTCTGTTTGTCTTCTCGCTCAGCAGAAAGAGGGAGGAGGATTTAATAAAACATGTGCACTTTAAACCCATTGTTTTACTGTCAGTACATGTACGCTCAGTGTTCTCCATGTTAAAAATCATCATTCAGCAAATACTATTATAGGCTTTATTTGATTAAATAAATCAAAATGACAATAACCAATGTTTTTACACTGTAGATTGTTTTCTTCCAACTGAAAATAACACATAGCTTATAGTACAAATTACATACGGTTCCTAAGTGCATGTTTCCTCCTTCAACTTAAATCCTTTACTGAAATGCATGAGCTGCAAGCAACAGGTGACGTCACCAGGCGCGAAAATACAGCTTCTACACCATAGATATAGAAATGTAGATGCCGCGTTTGCCATCTGGCGATACGCCAGCGGAGCCGCCTTATTGGTAGGGGCAACAGAGTGGGAGCGCCCGGGAGTGAGACAGCAGACCGCAGCGAATATGCCAGCCTCATGTGCTGCTTTTGAGTAGAAAATCGACAAGGTGGGATAACCTTTCACAGGTATAAGTGGCAGTTTCATTGTATTGAACTGTTTAGAGTTAGTGATCGTAAAATGTTGCTTCAAACTGTCATCAAAATGAGCTGACACTGTGGTGGTGATCTAACGCTAGTAACCTCACATCACCAGCCTCTTACTCCAGCTTAGCTAGCTTACTGAGTATATAACTAAAGTAAAGTTAAACGTGATATTTTGATCTTTTTGTATAATTTAGTTAATAAAAATGTTCAGAGGAGTGTGTTTACGTTAGCTACGTCTAGTAAGCTATGTTTATGCTGCTAACTTTGGCTTAATGCACTAGCTGCATCATTCAGCAACTGTTAATGCTACGGCTTGCTGATGGCTTTGTTTTTTGTCAAAGGTTCCCGAGTGATCCTGAAGTTAGGAAAGCCTGGGCCATAGCTGCCAGGAGGAAGGATTTTAAGCCCACTGAGACCACGGTTCTCTACAGCTGTCATTTCAAGGCAGAGGACTTTGACAGAACTGGGCAAACCATGCTTAGCAAGGACTATGTTTAGTTTTCAGTTTTCCCGGCTATCCAAACTTTCATTAGCTGTCACTGTCACAGTTGACTTTAAATCTTTTTATGTGTTATTAAACACCTTTATAAACACATTGGTGAAGAAAAATGTTGGTAAGGAATTTATTCCCAGATTTTCATAATATTCCCTGACATTTTTATTGTGTTTATTGTGTTGCTTGTGTTATTTTATTATGCTGTCATTATGTGGCATTGTGTGTTATGTGGTATTATTTTAATCATTCTCAACTTAATATTTTACATTTTATACTGATTGCTTGTGGATGCACCTATGTACGCAGGTCTCCTGAAAATAAGATCTTGATCTCAATGGGACTTACCTGATTAAATAAAGGTTGAATGAATGTGTATATTATAATGAGTTTTGTATTCCATATCTGAATTAATGAAGATGAAAATGATGTTCTGTGTAGGCCAACCCAAGAGTGCTGAAAAATAAATGATTCCTACAGGTGACAACGTGGGCAAGCTTAAGTGTGCTGTGGAAACGGAACAACAAACTTAGGTCTTTCACATGTTGTGAAGAGGGAAAAAAATAGGATTTATCACGTGTCTTGGGTGTGTACGGATGAACTGACTGGGTGTTCTCTTAACTGGAGTCTGGGGAAAAAATAGTTTTGTTCTATTTATTATTGGATTGATATTATTATTATTAATAGAATAACAAGCAACCAGGTGGCTTCATAGGCTGACAATACAATGGATATAGAAATCTATATATTTGGAGACACTCAAGTTGAAATTGTCAATATTCTTTTACATTTGATGTTCCCTATTCATTAGACAGTAGCCTGCATATCCCTGAGAGGTAAGTTGTGGCTATTCAGGGGGTGTTTTGATATTTAGAGCTGATTAGACCCACCATCAGTATCTGAATTTAATTCCAATAAGTAACCAGTATCATATTCAAGTTCTCGCGTTTATAACAAGTCAAATTTCTTGAAAATCGGTTCAGGATTAAGCAAGTGACAGTCGGTTTACTCTGGGGTTACTGGGGTTACAACGTTTAGAACGTTAGCTTCCGCCCTGTGCAATATGGCGGACCGACAGACGCATAGTGGCGATGTACGGCAATAGCGAACGCGGCATCTACGTTTCTATATCTATGTTCTACACTGTACACATATATGTCCACATCTTCATAAAACAAGCTTAATACCGGACATTAAAACATTCAGCGACATGTTAACATACTGCACTTCAGTTACTTTTCTTAATCTACTATTCCACCAACCTGTAAACAGGAGAAATGAATGAGACAGAGAAACTCCACGTCTGTTTGTCTTCTCGCTCAGCAGAAAGAGGAAAGCTGCAAAGCGGACCAAACTGACGTAAAGCCCCCGGGGCCCAGTAGACGCCACAGTGCCCCCTGCTGGTGATCACATGTTAATTACTCCTGATATGTACATGACATATTTTAGTGCAAAGTTGGTGGAAACAGGTTGAACACCCCTTAACAAATACTCAAGAAAGGATGAATTATGAAATTACAAAAACAACCACAAATGTGATCACACTTTAGTGGGCATCACAATAGATAATAGATAACATTCCGGTTCCGGCGCCGACGCGAGTGGCAGCCTTTCAGCAGCTCCGTGTATGTCCGCGTTTGTTGTTGTTATTTGTTTGTTAAGTTGTATCGTTTTGTAGCTGATCTGTATCCGTGTGCTACCTGATTATGGATCTTCACCCGCTGAAACGCGTTTACTCGAGAAATCAACTTCTTGCTCTGAAAACCAAGTCTCGTGTCGGCGTGGTTCCACATTTACCTGACGAGGTGAGGAGACCGTACCGAGGCTGCAGAGCAGGTGTTACGGATTAACTGGTTTCCGTGTTAACTGGTGACCTTTGTTTGTAAACGTCGGGCATCTGCAACAGCAGATGTTCTAATCACGGCGAGGGGACGCAGCTGACCTCGCAAACGCCTGAATGACTATTATTAAATCTCTCTTACAATTTTCTTTTTTCGGGCTCGAAATAAAATGCTGCTTAGGACCCCAATTTGGCCAGGGGCGGACCTGGGCGTGACGTAACTTCACATTCTCTATTGTGATGCCCACTAAAGTGTTATCACATTTGTGGTAGTTTTTGTAATTTCATAATTCATCCTTTTTTTTGAGTATTTGTTAAGGGGTGTTCAGCCTGTTTCCACCAACGTTGCACTAAAATATTTCATGTACATATCAGGAGTAATTAACATGTGATCACCAGCAGGGGGCAGTGTGGCGTCTACTAGGCCCCAGGGGCTTTACGTCAGTTTGGTCCGCTTTGCAGCTTTCCTCTTTCTACTGAGTGAGAAGACAAACAGACGTGGAGTTTCTCTGTCTCATTCATTTCTCCTGTTTACAGGTTGGTGGAATAGTAGATTAAGAAAAGTAATTGAAGTACAGTATATTAACATGTCGCTGAATGTTTTAATGTCCGGTACTAAGCTTGTTTTATGAAGATGTGGACATATATGTGTACAGTGTAAAAGCAGTATTTTCGCGCCTGATGACGTCACCTGTTGCTACCCGAGTCACGTCAGTCAGAGTTTTATTTTCTGCTCCTCGAACATTTTTATGAAGTCTTTATATTTTTCAAACGTGTTTGTGTAAAGGTTTAAAAATTGTGATTTCATGTACTGTAAAAAAGGTTAAAAGCTAAAGTTAAATACTCATTTTATATATTCTAAAATTGGTTAAAAACAAGTTGAAAATCTGTCAGCTCATGCATTTCTGGAAGAGTAAAGGATTTAAGTTGGATGAGGAAAATGCACTTAGGAACCGTATGTAATTTGTAGTATAAGCTAGATGTTATTTTCAGTTGGAAGAAAACAACCTACAGTGTAAAAACATTGGTTATTGTCATTTTGATTTATTTAATCAAATAAAGCCTACAATAGTATTTGTTGAATGATGAGAAATTGTATCTCATTTTGAAGTTGTGTTTTTTTTATATGGAGAACACTGAGTGTACATGTACTGACAGTGCACATGTTTTATTAAATCCTCCTCCCTCTTTCTGCTGAGCGAGAAGACAAACAGACGTGGAGTTTCTCTGTCTCATTCATTTCTCCTGTTTACAGAGAGAGCATAAAGGCTGGCACACACTACAGGATTCTTCAAACCTTCACAGATTTAGAGACCACACACTTGATGATAACAAAAGACAGATCACACAAGATCTCTCTCTTCTGATCTTATAGTGTGTGCTGTGCACTACGGAGTACACCACACACTGACCGATTCTTCAGCAGAGTTTCAGGGTCTTCACGCTCAATATTCCAAATCTCGCATAGTCAAACGTGACTTTTTTGTTTGTTTTTACATCCTCTTCCCTCAGTCAGCTGACTCAGCTCACGTCTTGATTGGCTTTTGTTCCGGTACACGTGGCATAATAATAATAACAATAATAATCATAATAATAATAATGATAACAATTTAGCACTTGGGTTACAATACAAATTCACGAAAAAGGTACAGAAATGAAAATCCCTAAATGCCACTGTGTGTGTCATCTAGCCAATGACAGGCAGAATAATAAAAATCACTTCAGTGTCATTGTTAACAAAGTAAAATAATAAAGTAGTGATGCCCTCTTGTCCGGGTGGGGAATTGAACCCCCCGGTCTCCTGCATGTCAGACGGGGACAATAACCACTCGGCCATCGGAAATTGTGTACTTTTCTTATGGTTTGGGCTCATTGTCAACTCCGACTGCTGACAGAGAGCCTACTCGGTTGAAACCCGCATCAGTGAGCTCAGTTATAGCCTAGTAACGGTGCATTTTATTGTCAGTAATGGTAACGGCGTTGTAACGGGGGAAACAATTTTTTTTTGATTACTCAATACTGATAAAAGTAACACTGTTTATTTATAACGGCGTTATTCCCATCACTGGACATTACACACAGTGCGTGCTCGGCTCCTCTCGGAGCACCCCACACACTACAGGATATCTAGTCGCAAATATTACACATGTTCATTATTTACAATCTCGCCTTCCGAGCCGATCGGACTGGACAAAATCACTTAACACACCCCACACCACAGGAAAATCAGACACGATGACGTTTGCAAACATCAGACAATCGGGCCTTTGCTGGCTTTGATCGGAAGGGGGAGATGGGACAAAAATCGGCCCGATTATCCTGTAGTGTGTACCAGCCTTAAGCTGTTTATGTGGTGCCCGCCGGTACCTGTAATATTATCAGCGGTAGCAATGAAAAACTTTACAACTTCCTAAAAATGTTATCGTCTTGATGAGACAGAGACAAAAAATCACTAACTGGTCACAGAGTAGATGTTAGTCTAGACAATGTGGGGACAGCAGCATCCTTTACAAACTTTCTTTGTTGAACCGGCATTGTATTTTGTCAGGTTGATAAAACAGTCGGCGTTGGGCTAAAATCCTGCGGAACCTGGGAAAAAGTGATTCAGACTTGCTAATTGACTGGACCATCCTGTGGTCTGGCCCTGGCCTTTAATCCTGTGGGCGTGAACACAAACACTTTTCATGCCTTTTGTTCCCATTCCGAATGGCATCCAACCTGATCACTGTGTCACAATAGCTTCCCTCACCTTTTGTTCTCTGCCTGTTTACATACCGTCTGTAGTCACTGTGTAAAGGTCTTCCTCTGACATTGCTCTTGGTCAGCTCACTGCCCCAGATGCTCTCTGCATGGGCCAGTTCACCAGTGTGCCGGTGAACTTCAATTAACTCACATCATTGCAGCAGACTTCTAGACTGGACTACAGTGGTTTTAAAGAACAACATTCTCAAAATCAGAATCATCAGCCAAGGAAGAAAATAAACAAAAACTCATTTCTGAGTCTATTTTTCTTTGGGTCAAAGCAGCAAAACACCGGATCTCTTGCAGACGGCAGGAAGTGGAGGACCAAGTTTGTGAAGATGTCTGAACTCTGCGAGCTGAGATCGCAGGTGTGTTGGCGACAAACTGCAGCCGCTGAGGAGACGATGGCTCTGCCAGAGGAGACGCTGGCCGAGTACGAGCTGCAAAACTCTCGCCTGAAACTGAAGGTGGAGAGGCAGCAGAGGCTCCTGGACGCCATCTTGCTGCCGGAGGTGCGACCCTATCTAGAAAACTATAGAAGAAGTTGGTCATGTGACCACATATTTTTGAAGAGGCATCCATTTCGCTCATCCTGCAAAGAAGGGAGACACATGGCTTGAGAGTTAAGCACATTTAAGTTCAAAAAACATTTTTTTGCCCTCCAAAGTAAAATTTCTATGATCAAGGTTTTTTGATTGCTGTGCTTGAACAATTATAGAAAACTTTGAAAACAGTTCACACGGGTTTTAGTACTTTAGTAAGCTACACCATGAGTCTATACAGTTAGCATGATGTTAGCTCAAAACAGCTGGGGGGTGCATTTTTTTCAAAATGGTGGGCTTGGGGTAATTTGTGCCAAAGGGCCTTGGGGTAAGTTGTGACAGTGGCACAACTTGTGATTATATACTATATATTACTTTATTGTATTTTATTGTTATTGTACATTGTCTTCTTACCTTTGATCACTAAAACTATTCAGATTCAGATGAAGATGATTTGCAGGTGCTCATTTTGGACTTTTTATTTTGTTCTGGGTATGTGTTCATATGGCGCTAGGCCTCGTTATAGAAAAGTGGCCTGTGATCTTGTTAAAATAAGAAATAAATGTTAAATAAATAATTTTGTATTGAATTTGTTTTGCTTTTATATAGCATTATCATTTGTGAGATTAAAATGATCTGTTTTACTTCAATTATCAATGGCATAATTTACCCCAGTGTAAATAATGGCACAATTTACCCCACACCGGGGGCAAGTTGTGCCACAAAACCACTTTTTTTTCAAAAGCTATATTTCTCAAACAGTTTATATAAGATCCAAAGTGATTGTTCCCAGGGATGCACAACATCCTAAACTACACTACTCACAAAAAGTTAGGGATATTTGGCTTTCGGGTGAAATTTACGGAAAATGTAAAAAGTTCACGCTACAGTGATATTATATCATGAAAGTAGGGCATTTAAGTAGAAGCATACACTGGTGATTTCCTCATCTCAAACAATGTCATGAAACAAAAGCCAACAACAGTGGTGGGTATACCACAACAAAAAATGTCAATGTCTCAATAACTTGTCATGTGCCCTTGAGCATCAATTACAGCTTGACAACAACGTTTCATGCTGTTCACAAGTCGACTTATTGTCTGCTGAGGCATGGCGTCCCATTCTTCTTGAAGGGCGGACCTCAGGACATTGAGGTTCTGGGGTACAGAGCTCCGAGCCTCTACACGGCGACTCAGCTGATCCCATAGGTTTTCTATGGGATGCAGGTCTGGAGAAAGTGCAGGCCACTCCATTTGAGGTACCCCAGTCTCCAGCAGCCGTTCCATAATTATGCAACCTCGATGAGCTGGAGCATTGTCGTCCATGAAGATGAAATTAGGCCTTTGTTGTTCATGCAGGGGCACAATGACTGGATTAATGATGTTATTCAGGTAGCATGGGCTTGTCACTGTACCATTCACAAAGTGTAGGGCAGTTCTGTGCTGACTAGACTCACCTGCCCACACAGTAACACCACCACCACCAAAGGCTCGTCTGGTGACAACAGTGGCTGATGCATAGGGCTCTCCTTGACGTCTCCAACATCGTTGGCGGCCATCATTTCTGCTCAACATGAATCGGCTTTCATCAGAGAACAGCACTGAGGCCCACTGGTCCCTCGTCCAGCGTACATGCTCCCTGGCCCATGCAAGACGATGACACCTGTGCCTGGTGGTGTGGTCAGGTACCCTTGCAGGTCATCTAGCACGCAGAACATGCTGATGTAAATGGTTTCGAATGGTCTGACGTGACACTTGGGTGCCTCTCACCTCCCTTAACCCTCCTATTATGTTTGGGGTCAATTTGACCCCAATCAATGTTTAACGTCTCTAAATAAATGCTTAGCATCATTTTTTTTGCTTCATATTTTATGACTTTTCCTAATTTAATGGATACTATCTTGTAATCATGAAATTCACATGATGATATGTTTTCAGTGTCCTGTACGCATTTTGTATGCATCGGTGGTGTTTGGGGTCAATTTGACCCCAGGCTGTTTTAGGTGTAAAAACACCATTTTACACACATTTGTTTTGGTTTTTTTGATGATACTGAGGTCACTATAACATGCAATTTGATATTCTTCATAAAAGTTCCCTCTGCTTTAGGGCCCTAACCTAACATAACCATACCTGAAGTAGTACGGGAACCACTGACATGGGTGGATATGGGGGGAGATATTGGGGAGGGGAAAACATAATACCTACAACAACTTCGATATTTCCCGCGCTGTGAGGGTGAGGAAATATGGTTCCCATGAGGACATGAGGATAGTTCCCACCACATGGGGGGGGAGCAAACATATAGAAGCTTGCACAGCAGCCTTCTAAATCATTTCTCTTGTTGCTCTGTGTACTCTCACTTTATGCTCTCTCTCAGTTCAATATGAACGCGAAGCAAAGGTTTTCTGCCAGTGAGGTTTTGTCACAGCTCTTTGACAGTGAAGTGACACAGAGGAGAATGTGTCTGAGACAGAGGATCATGTTGAGGAGGACCCTGGTTATGAGGCATCCTCTGATGAGAATGAAACCCTCAGTTCTGACCCTCCTGTTGTCTCTCACCCACCAGCAGACACGTTACCTTCCAAAAATGGAGAGGTGTCATGGTCCCTCTCCCCACATGAACAACAGGGTAGACTCAGTGCTACTAATGTCATCAAAATGGTTCCAGGGCCCAGCAGACACGCTGTCAGCCATGTCCAAGACATAAAATCAGCATTTGAGCTCTTTGTAACACCATAAGTTGGAAAGGAAATACTTGTGATGACAAACTTAGAGGGGAGGTGTGTGTGTGGGGACAGTTGGAAAGACTTGGATGTGACCCATTTGCAGGCCTACATTGGGTTACTCACTCAGAAGTTGTGTTTCTTTTTCCTGGGGTCAAATTGACCCCGAACATAAGGCATGTTACTATCCTTGATAATAGAAATTGATTTTCTTTCCAAATGTTACAAATAACAGAAATCTGTTCTTAGAAATATTATTAAGCCATTAAAACACCAAAAATTTATTTCTTTCCAATTTTAGGTCAATCAGTGAGATTTTATGGTGATTTGCATATTTTTCCATAGTCGCGTAATAGGAATACTGGATGTATAAGTGGGGGTGGGGGGGAGTTATGTTTTATTTAAAGGACTATTTAGGTAGTCAACAAAGAAACCTAAAGTACCTGACACAAAAACTTTGGTAAAAATTTTAATTATAATAATTTTGTTGAGGTTTAAACTGCTGGTGTCAAATTGACCCCAAACATAAGGGGTGTTAGTAAAATTTGAACATAACAGGAGGGTTAAACGTGCCTGGAGTTGAGTGGCATTCATCATCCGGTTCCGCAGGGCACTGTTCACAATGAAGCGGTCATCAGTGTGGGATGTGGCCAAAGGACGACCACTTCTATGCCTTTCTGTGACTCTTCCAGTCTCTCTGTATCTCTGTTGCAACCTGCTGATGACACTCTGTGACACTCTAAGCTCAGTGGCCACTTCCGTCTGAGAACATCCTGTTTGAAGCCTCGCAATGGCGAGGTACTGTTGATCAATTGTTAGGTGTCGTCTTGGTCTCATGATGTCAAAATGTGAACAGCATGATGAGGCAGACTGTTTAAATACCAATTCTAATTGAAGCAGGAAATTTATTGGTTGATTCATGGATCAAACACCTGTTGTGAATTTTGCCATTAAGCTCCTTGTTAGAGAACAGCAACTTGTGCAAAAAGTACTGAAACACTGAACAGTTGGACATGTGCATTCAAAAGTTTACAGAAGGTCACATTAAGTTCACCTGTAAAGGTTATAATGCATTATAGGTTCATCCTGAAATTTCACCCGAAAGCCGAATATCCCTAACTTTTTGTGAGTAGTGTATATGTGCATATTTTAGTTGGAGGCATTACTGTAATCCCCTTGCTTTAAAGGCACTTTAAGTAAAAATTGGCACTATTTACCCCACTCTCCCCTACAACTCCGAGTCATGCCACCCGCAGAAATTTTCTGATGACTCTGCTGTTGTTGGGTGTATAAGTGTTGGAAGGAAAGGGGAGTACAGAGCAGTGGTGGATAACTTTGTGGAGTGGGCTGGACGCAATCACCTGAGGCTGAATGTAAACAAGACCAGAGAGATGGTGATCGACTTCAGGAAGAAGAGGACAGCTTCACAGTCACTGTGCATTCTAGGAGATGATGTGGAGGAGGCGGAGGACTACAAGTACCTGGGCGTGAAAATCAACAACAGACTGGACTGGAAATCCAACACCGAAGCTGTCTACAAGAAGGGGATGAGCAGACTCGACTTCCTGAGGAAGCTGAGATCCTTCAATGTGTGCAGCAAGATGTTGGAGATGTGCTACCAGTCTGTTGTGGCCAGCGTACTCTTCTTTTCCATGGTTTGTTGGTGGAGCAGCATAGGAGACAGTGACACCAACAGACTCAATAAACTTAGCAGGAGGGCTGGCTCCGTGATTGGCTGCAAACTGGACACTGTGGAGGCTGTGGTGGAGAGGAGGACACTGAACAAACTGTTATGCATCATGGATAACCCCGACCACCCTCTCCACCACACACTGGACAGACAGCGGAGCTCCTTCTCCAATAGACTGTTACAACTCCGCTGTCGAAGGGACAGATACAGGAAATCATTCCTGCCACAAGCCATCACACTGTACAATAACTCACACCTGTCTGACAGACTCACAACTCTGTAGTGAAGTGTTCTGTTTTTAACACTCCAGTACTCAGAACCTTACTTGTTTATTTTATTTTATTATCCATTATTCAGCACCTTAACTGTTTATTTATTATCCATCACCCAGCACCTTAACTGTTTATTTATTGGAAGTGATGATTCCAAGGGGCTGAATCAAGTCGGACAGTTCCCGAATCCCAGTACCGGGTGTCGGGTTCTGCCACTTGGTTTCCTGGTTTCATGGTTTCAAGCTTACCCTGTGCCATACTATCTACTATCTGTATATTTCCTTTTTCATATTAATCATTACCATCGGTATATCTCACATTTCAACATCTCATATTCTTAGGTTAGTTTATTGTATATACTTAGCCCGTTTTGTCTTAAGTGTATATATTTAGTATATTTAGTCTCTTCTGTATATACTTCTTAATTTTAATTTTATTTTATGTTTTTTATTGACAATGCTGCTGTAATGTGGGAATTTCCCAGTTTGGGATAAATACAGTCTATCTATCTATCTATCTATCTATCTATCTATCTATCACAATACAATGCTGGTTCCACAAAGAAATTTTGTAAAGGATGCTGCTGTCCCCACATTGTCTGGACTAATGTCTACTCTGTGACCAGTCAGTGATTTTTTTGTCTCTGTCTCATCAAGACAATAACATTTTCAGAAGTTGTGAAGTTTTTCATTGGTACCGTTGAAAACATTATAGCTGTTAACTTGCCTGTGATTGGCCTGACCGTATGCCACTCAGAAAACAGTCAACCAATCAGTGGAGGGGTGCTGATTCTCTCTTCTGATTGGCTAAACGAAGTGTGCTGCCGCAGCTCCAGGAGAAAGGCAAGAGAGAGGAGCTGTGAAACTATATTTAGCAGACCACAGGTACTCAAAACCACAGGTACATCTTGCAGGGAGATCAGCAGTTCCAATAAAACCCTGGAAAAGATGACAGCATGGGGCCTTTAATATGGAGTTGGTCCCTTTGCAGCAGCACAGCTTCCACTCCTTTGGGTGGCTTTCTACCAGATGTTGGAGTCTGTCTGTGGGAATTTGCATTTGTGAGGTCAGACACTGATGTTGGACCAGAGGGCCCGGCTCGCAATCTGAGGGGCCGAGGCCGAGCCCAGGAGCCAACTTTGGTTGCTGCTGCATAGGAGACCACAGAAACACAGGAAAAGTAGCCACACACACACTGTCTGCATTTGCACGTCAAACAGTTTATTTAGTAAACAGGCATTCATTACAGTAAACACTTTGCTGGAACTCGAATTCTCTCTGTATGAACACAACATATGTAACAAAATGTGTTGGGATGTGCTGCACCTCTAACATCAGCATTGACTCTGAAGCATCTCCTGCTGCTGCTCTCACTGACACACTCGTGTTTGCTTACATCTGTATGATGCTCGATGAAGATTCTCCCACACACACACACACTCACACACACACACACACACACACACAGGACTGCGTTTCTACAGGTTCTCTCCATTGTGGATTCTCATGTGTAGCTTGAGGTGTCCTTTATCAGTAAACCCTTTACCACAGAGTGAGCAGGGGAACGGCTTCTCTCCAGTGTGGATTCTCATGTGTCGCTTGAGGTGTACTTTATCAGTAAACCCTTTACCACAGAGTGAGCAGGGGAACGGCTTCTCTCCAGTGTGGATTCTCATGTGTCTGTTGAGGTCTCCTTTCTTGGTAAACTGTTTACCACAGAGTGAGCAGAGGAATGGTTTCTCTCCAGTGTGGATTCTCATGTGTAGCTCGAGAGGTCCTTTATCAGTAAACCCTTTGCCACAGAGTGAGCAGACGAACGGTTTCTCTCCAGTGTGGATTCTCATGTGTAGCTTGAGGGTTCCTTTCTGTGCAAACCCTTTACCACAGAGTGAGCATACAAATGGTTTCTCTCCAGTGTGGATTCTCATGTGTAGCTCGAGGGCTCCTTTGTTTGCAAACCCTTTACCACAGAGTGAGCAGGGGAACGGTTTCTCTTCAGTGTGGATTCTCATGTGTTGCTTGAGGTTTCCTTTTTGTGCAAACGCTGTACCACAGAGTGAGCAGGGGAACGGTTTCTCTCCAGTGTGGATTCTCATGTGTAGCTTGAGCTGTCCTTTACGTGCAAACCCTTTACCACAGAGTGAGCAGACGAATGGTTTCTCTCCAGTGTGGATTCTCATGTGTACCTTGAGGTGTCCTTTGTCAGTAAACCCTTTTCCACAGAGTGAGCAGACGAACGGTTTCTCTCCAGTGTGGATTCTCATGTGTTTCTTGAGGTGTCCTTTACGTGCAAACCCTTTACCACAGAGGGAGCAGACGAATGGTTTCTCTCCAGTGTGGATTCTCATGTGTAGCTTGAGGTGTTCTTTATGTGCAAACCCTTTACCACAGAGTGAGCAGATGAATGGTTTCTCTCCAGTGTGGATTCTCATGTGTAGCTTGAGGTGTCCTTTGTCAGTAAACCCTTTACCACAGAGTGAGCAAGGGAATGGTTTCTCTCCAGTGTGGATTCTCATGTGTCTGTTGAGGTCTCCTTTCTTGGTAAACTGTTTACCACAGAGTGAGCAGGGGATTTTACTCTTTCCTGTGTTCTTGGTCTTGGAGCAGGAAGCTGGTTTCTCTCCCACATCAGGACTGTCATGACTGAGAGGGACTTCACTCAGTGGGTTTGAACCTGACTGAGCTTCTCTGGTCTCATCCCAGTCATCACTGTCATCAGTCTCAGCCTCAGAGGAGGGTTCTGGGTTCCTGGCTCTTTCCTCTTCACCATCTTCTGCTTCCATCTGTCCAGTGAAGTGGCGGGTGTCTCTGCTCCACTCAGCTTCCTCTTCATCATCCTCACTCTTCACAGTGACAGCACTGAACGGCAGCTTGGTGATATCCTGAAGCTGCTCTCCCTGCTGATTGGTCCAGAGTTCCTCCTGTTCCTCCTTAATATGTGGGGACTCAAACTCCAGAGTGGGGGTCAGCTCAAGCTGCTCAGGGGGAACCTCTTCTTTACACACTACTGGAAAAAAACACAGATACACACATTTATGCTTGGAAGCTGACCTGAGCCTGTCAGCATCACTTTGTTACAATTGGCCATATAGTTCAATGTTTCTTGCATTATCCAATGTATTACATAGTTCAGGGCAGCTTGGCTGCTAAGCAGAGGACAGACAAAGCAAAAGCCATTTGTACTTTCTCTATCTTGTTAGTTAGGTCTGTTGCATTAGATACACGCCCAGTCAACATTCACACACATAGCAACACGCATTCTAGAGACAAGGCATGGACAGTGGTTGGCCTGTCCATGTCTGGGTAACTGGCCAATTATTCTCGGTTGCGTTTAAGTCCAACCTATGTACGGGGCAGGCCCCAGCCCAAGAACATAAATGTGTATCATTTCCTGATATCAGGGCTCTTTCTGACTGAGATCCTGCGGGAGCTCTGTCACACTGAGACCAGCACTGCCTTGCTTTATATGTGACCATGATAAATATTGCATCAGATAATCGAAGACTGACTCCGGTTTGTTCTTGGGCTTTCAACAAAAGAATCGGGTTAGGGAGCTAACAATTAGTGCCGGTGACCCGGATTGACTGACTCTGAGACCGTGTCCGATTGAGGACCGCCGGAGTCGATTGGAGGAGAAATTTTTTCAGACAATTCCAGGGCCCTAAAACAAAGGTAAAGCAGAAAACCTTTTTCCATCTTAACATGTAAAGTATCAAGCACATAGACTCACGTGAGGGGAGGTGAATAAGTGTCCTAGTCTAGTTTAAATTGGTTGAATCTAAAAATTTTATGGGACGCTAGAGTTTCCACTTAAAGTGATGCCGGATTATTGCCAAATAGTCCGATGCCGGATTAGTGCCAAATAGTCCGATGCCAGAAGACGTCCTGATGCCGCTGGGTGTGTTGTCAGAGAAAGTCTGGTGCCGGGGAAAGCCCGATGTAGGGAAAGGCCCTATGCCAGAGAAAGTCAGATGTCGGGAAAAGGTCCTGATGTCGGGAAAAATTTCTGATGTCGGGAAAAAGTTCTGATGTCGGGAAAAGGTTCTGATGTTGGGGAAAATCCTGATGCCACTAGGTGAAATTTCCTGTATTTCTGTAGACAACAGGCCTAAGGTTCTATAAGGACACAGGGAAAGTTTGTTATTTTTCATACCAATGTGGGGTGGTTTCCTACTTGATTGATATTTTTACTGTGCCTGTGGCAGTGTATCGAACAGTTGAGACTGGTCGAGAATTCCTGCCCTGACACAGATCTCAAGTAGTCCTGTAAGGGGGGCATTGGAATAGATTAGAACGGGGATTTTTTAGTTTAGGGTGTTGCAGAGGTGGTGAATTAAAACGAGTGGTTAGACTGGGAGAACCCCCAGCGATTGAGCGCACAGAGTACTAGGCTCCGTGTAGAAGCTTCTTAATCGGGTCCCCACTCGGGCGCTGAGCCATTCACCCTCTCTGACTAACACGTGTATGCATTTAATGATGTTGCAAAGTTATTGATAGATGGAAGGGAACATTGACTGAGGTTCGGACTGACTTAGGAATCTCTTATACTGACACTGACCCCGTGACCCCGACTGGGACACACTTAGACACGGAGAGCGCTGACAATGACCACACTAGAGTTGAAACCGTACCAGAGACTGGACAGACACCTGATGATGAAGATGTCGAGGAAGACTCCGCTATGGAGACTAGGCTGTAGAACCAGGGTGGCAGTAACCATATTGGTGACACTAACATTGATTATTGCAGTGCCTATTTTGTGGTGGGAGATCCAAACCTCCAAGTCCCACGCAACTAAGAAAAACAACACTGACCCTCAAGTGGCCTTTCCTTCCACCACACTACGTCACCTGACAAAAAAGATCCAAAGAACATAAAAATCTAAAATATGGAGGAAAAAGTTTGAATTTAATGCAAACTAGCACCAGGAACATGTTCAAAATTTGTGAAAGACATAGAAAAGGTTGGGCAGGGGAAAAGAAAGCTAAATGATAAATATGGCCTGCCCCAGGCTAGAGAATGGTTAACAGAAGCTAATAAAAAAAAAGGGGGGGGCCTAAAAGAAGAAGAAAACAGAAATCCTAGTTTTAGAAGACCAAATAAAGACCGACAGTGGTTAGTTACAGAGTCATAAAACTCTAAATTTACCTATGGATTTATTATTTTTGGTTTATTATATTTATTATTCAGCTGCTGTTTTGGAAAAAAGAGACAACAGCATCACTGACAAATAGATGAAGCATTAAAACAATGAAACATAAAGTAGGCTAGTGCAAAAGAGAAAAGCACAGCAAAATCACAAACCTACTGATTAAAATTGGAATTCATCAGCCCGAGAACCAGGGGTGAAAATCCCATTTTATTATTGGAGGGTGAGTTATTTTTTAACACTTAAAAACACACTGTTTTACATTCATAATTAGCATTGCTTACATTGTGGGTTCATTGAATCTTACTTTATTATCCAAAATTATTTATAAGTGTTAATTTTTTTTAAGACAGAAACATTGATAAGATGTCAGAAGAAGGTTCCAAAGGAGGGAGAAGAGAAAAGCATTGATAGGTTTGTGTATTGGGTGACGGAAATGCAAGAGAAGGGAATGTTGGGGGGTGCGAAAGCGCTCCACCAAAACTGAGCGCTTTTAGCTTGTTTTGGCAGCAGGCAGCAAGTAGTGTGGACCAGGCAAAAGCAAAGTTGCAGGAAACAGGAATGTGGCAGAGAGGGTTAGAGAAAGCAGGCAGAGGGTTAGAGAAAGTAGGGAAAGAGTTAAAACGGACAGAAACATTTTTTGCGAATTGCCATTGTTTTTTGGGAGAAGTTAAATTTTCTATTCAGACCTTGTCCTCTGCACAACCAAAAACAACAGGTGCCATTTAAGACCCTAACTTCTCCGGAGACATACTGTACCACATTTAGAGATAACACATCCTTACCAAAAACGAATACCGATCCTAAGACAAAACATTCTCAACAAAAGCAACTGAGATTGCTCCAGCACCCATGACCTTGCCCCCTCCCTATGCCGAGGCAAGGGCGATGATTAGAAGCTATCTAACACTGGATGGCTGAACCTGCACCCACTTGCTCAGACCAAACAATAACAGGTCCAAATCAGGGCCACGTAGAGATGATGGATGTTTCCCATTGTGAAGGCTAGAGCCACTGAGCCAAACATTGTCCATCCCAACCAATAGATACAGCAAAACTCACACCCACAAGACCTCCACACACCACAATATGATTACACAGGTAAATTAGCGAAGGAAAAACTACCACTATTCACGATGACTCAGCCTATGGAGTTCACATGATACACATGGACAATGTGTCACTGGAGAAGAAAATGTTTTGTGCTCAACTGGCACCCGCGTTAAACACTTAAATCAGCTACTTAATTTCTATCATGGCCTGCTTGAACCAGATCAGGTTGCTATAGTCAAGTGCAGAGGACACCAAAAAGGAGATGGCAAAGTGGTAAGAGGCAACAATGCAACAGATAACAGATAACAGATATCAGAAATCAGAAATCTTAACGGTCATTATGGCAAAAGCATAACGAAATTATGGGGGTTTTCCATTTCCAGTGTTTCATCAGAAGAATAAAGGAGAAATAACTAAAGACAAGAATAGTGACTGGAAAAGAAAAACAAAACAAGATAAAAAAAAAAAATATATGAAAAGCAGTTTAAAAGCAACCGAAGCCTCAGTTAAACCATAATAAAATAGCATTCACTTATACCCCTTTTCCACCAGGGCTGGTTCAGAGCCGGTGCCTGACTTAGCACCAGTTTTTTGGTTTTCCACCGCCCAAGCTGGGGCCAAACTGGTGCCAAACTGGTTCCAAACTGGTGCTAGGCAAGCACCGACTCCGAGCAGGGGCTAAACAGGAGCCAGAGAAAGAACCAATGACGCGGCCCACCACGTCAATGGTGGGCGGCGTTACAAAACAAAACGGGAACTGCGAACGCTATAAACATAAACAATAATCCCCAAGAAGCCGTGGATTATACTGATTTTACAACGGCATGGAACGCGGCTCAGCAAATTACATTTAAGGATGAGAAGCACCCGTTTTATAACTAAACATAGCTGTCATTCGTTCCGATCACGAATCCGACAGGTAGCCGGCAATAATTGTGTTTTTCGCCTCTGTATTGAAATGTAGGCTTGTAAAGACACAAGCAGTATTTGCATCGCTAATAAATCCAGATCCTGCTCCACCCGGGGCCAGAAACTGTATCGGGAAAGCAGCGTTATATGCTTGACTGAGACGCGGCTCACGAACATCATCCCCGACTCACTGATCAGTTTCACCAGCTTCAGGACAGGACGGGCAGACAGAGACAGAGACGCTGCAGCCACTGTATAGTATGAGTGTGCAGTTTTATGTGTGTTGAAGTGATGAAGCTGCCGTGACAATGAAATTTCCTGCAAAGGATTAATAAAGTATCATTCATTCATTCATGGTGGTTATTGTAATTCTGAGCGAGCGTCTCGCGCACCCATGTCATCACTTTTTCCGATGACGTCATGACGTGGCTCTGACTTAGCTCCACTTGGCTCTTGGCTGGTGGAAAAGCAAACCGGTTCTTCGTTGGCACCAGTTAAGCACCGGCTCTAGCACCAGCTCCGAACTAGCACCAGGTTCTTTCTGGTGGAAAGGGGGCATTACACACACACACACACACACACACACACACACACACACACAAAGCATTTACACCATAGCTTTAAATGATAGGCCTTTGAATTATTGGAATCATGAAATGCACACACATAATTTGAGTTCAGATTACATAGTCTGGAAATATTAGGACCATCCACTTTCCATGGAAAGTTCTTGCAAGAAACAAGTTGTGTGACAGACTGCAATGAAGGCTATTTACATTTAGACAACATAAATAAATTCAGGGTTATGAAGGAAAATATGCAGATGTGTTGGATTATGAAAAATAAAAGAAGAATGAATTGCTCTAAAATGACAACAAATTAAAATATTAAAAGCTTTGAAAGAGCTGAAAGGGCTGGGGAGTTTTTCTGATACAGATGCTTCCTGAAAGATAGTAATTGACTTTATTGATATGGGAGCTCAAAACAAACCTGAAGGCAAGAGATACCTTCTTGTCTGTGTTGATCCATTTCCCAGGTGGGTCATGATAAATAAGAATGTTTAGATAAATTACATCCATTTTTAACATGCAAAGTTTGAATAATATGACAAGGAATGCTATCGTTGGTCTGCATGAACAATTGGCTGCTCCTTCATTAATGACTTGCCAGAACAGACTGGCCCTTGATTTCCTCTTAGCTAAAAAAGGAGGTGTGTGTGTTATGTCCCATCAGGACTGTTGCGTCTTCATCCCAGACAATACTGCACCAGACAGCTCTATAACTCGAGCTCTCTATAGCTTAAAGACCACATCAGAAGAATTGGCAGAACATTTAGGGATCCCCTTAGCTGATTGGCTTGACCTGCATTCGAAAATTGGAACATTTTGATAGTTTCTGCATAAATTCCCTGCACCACCTCCTTATAGATTAATTTAACACCCCTGAGAGATGATTCCTGTGGTCTCCCTCCCTGAGCCCGGGGAGGACGAGACTGAAGTGGACGAAGACGATGAAGACCAAGAAGACCGTTTTTGTATCCCTGAACCCCATATAGACACGATATACGCTAATGTTAATACATAACCATATACTCGCAGACACATAGGGGCGTGATACTTATAGGCTTTCATAGAAATGTTTACTGTTTTCCATAAACTGTGCAAGAAGAATTGCTGCTGATAGTTGCTAATAACACTTACACATAGCCAGCTTACACATATCCGCTGACATATACACATATCCGCTGACATATACGTATACCAAAAGTATACTTTTGGTATACTCTTATTTTATCAACAGCAAAAACCCATAATTTAAATCTTAAGCAGAAGCATATGTTCCTACCTTCCTAGCAACCTACAGCACAGGCCAAAAGTTTGGACACACCTTCTCATTCAATGCGTTTTCTTTATTTTCATGACTATTTACATTGTAGATTCTCACTGAAGGAATCAAAGCTATGAATGAACACGTGGAGTTATGTACTTAACAAAAAAAGGTGAAATAACTGAAAACATGTTTTATATTCTAGTTTCTTCAAAATAGCCACCCTTTGCTCTGATTACTGCTTTGCACACTCTTGGCATTCTCTCGATGAGCTTCAAGAGGTAGTCACCTGAAATGGTTTTCCAACAGTCTTGAAGGAGTTCCCAGAGGTGTTTAGCACTTGTTGGCCCCTTTGCCTTCACTCTGCGGTCCAGCTCACCCCAAACCATCTCGATTGGGTTCAGGTCCGGTGACTGTGGAGGCCAGGTCATCTGCCGCAGCACTCCATCACTCTCCTTCTTGGTCAAATAGCCCTTACACAGCCTGGAGGTGTGTTTGGGGTCATTGTCCTGTTGAAAAATAAATGATGGTCCAACTAAACGCAAACCGGATGGGATGGCATGTCGCTGCAGGATGCTGTGGTAGCCATGCTGGTTCAGTGTGGCTTCAATTTTGAATAAATCCCCAACAGTGTCACCAGCAAAACACCCTCACATCATCACACCTCCTCCTCCATGCTTCACAGTGGGAACCAGGCATGTGGAATCCATCCGTTCACCTTTTCTGCGTCTCACAAAGACACGGCGGTTGGAACCAAAGATCTCAAATTTGGACTCATCAGACCAAAGCACAGATTTCCACTGGTCTAATGTCCATTCCTTGTGTTTCTTGGCCCAAACAAATCTCTTCTGCTTGTTGCCTCTCCTTAGCAGTGGTTTCCTAGCAGCTATTTGACCATGAAGGCCTGATTGGCGCAGTCTCCTCTTAACAGTTGTTCTAGAGATGGGTCTGCTGCTAGAACTCTGTGTGGCATTTATCTGCTCTCTGATCTGAGCTGCTGTTAACTTGCGATTTCTGAGGCTGGTGACTCGGATGAACTTGTCCTCAGAAGCAGAGGTGACTCTTGGTCTTCCTTTCCTGGGTCGGTCCTCATGTGTGCCAGTTTCGTTGTAGCGCTTGATGGTTTTTGCGACTCCACTTGGGGACACATTTAAAGTTTTTGCAATTTTCCGGACTGACTGACCTTCACTTCTTAAAGTAATGATGGCCACTCGTTTTTCTTTAGTTAGCTGATTGGTTCTTGCCATAATATGAATTTTAACTGTTGTCCAATAGGGCTGTTGGCTGTGTAGTAGCCTGACTTCTGCACAACACAACTGATGGTCCCAACCCCATTGATAAAGCAAGAAATTCCACTAATTAACCCTGATAAGGCACACCTGTGAAGTGAAAACCATTTCAGGTGACTACCTCTTGAAGCTCATCGAGAGAATGCCAAGAGTGTGCAAAGCAGTAATCAGAGCAAAGGGTGGCTATTTTGAAGAAACGAGAATATAAAACATGTTTTCAGTTATTTCACCTTTTTTTGTTAAGTACATAACTCCACATGTGTTCATTCATAGCTTTGATTCCTTCAGTGAGAATCTACAATGTAAATAGTCATGAAAATAAAGAAAACGCATTGAATGAGAAGGTGTGTCCAAACTTTTGGCCTGTGCTGTAGGTTGTTAGGAAGGTAGGAACATATGCTTCTGCTTAAGATTTAAATTATGGGTTTTTGCTGTTGATAAAATAAGAGTATACCAAAAGGGGGCATTAAAAACCTGATGTTTGATTGTGTTGCTTATTTAGGCTGGGAATCACTGGCAGTTTGGGGGGGCTGACCGGCTGGTTTTCCACCTAAAGCGGTACCGCAATGAAGAATAACATTCTGACCTAGCTGTGTTGACAGAATAAAATTATGTCAAAAGGGGGAATTGTTACAATTGGCCATATAGTTCAATGTTACTTGCATTATCCAATGTATTACATAGTTCAGGGCAGCTTGGCTGCTAAGCAGAGGACAGACAAAGCAAAAGCCAGATGTACTTTCTCTATCTTGTTAGTTAGGTCTGTTGCATTAGATACACGCCCAGTCAACATTCACACACATAGCAACACGCATTCTAGAGACAAGGCATGGACAGTGGTTGGCCTGTCCATGTCTGGGTAACTGGCCAATTATTCTCGGTTGCGTTTAAGTCCAACCTATGTACGGGGCAGGCCCCAGCCCAAGAACATAAATGTGTATCATTTTCTGATATCGGGGCTCTTTCTGACTAAGATCCTGCGGGAGCTCTGTCACACTGAGACCAGCGCTGCCTTGCTTTATATGTGACCATAATAAATATTGCATCAGAAAATTGAAGACTGACTCCGGTCTGTTCTTGGGCTTTCAACAAAAGAATCGGGAGCTAACAACTTCATGTCAGCATAATTCCTACTAAAGCTTTTAAAATGATCTGAAAGTTGTGGCTGAACAGACCCACTAACATGATATTAGCCTGTGAAAGTTGTCCTTTAGAGTTGTTATTATCATGCATTGATATTGATATCATTAGTTGTTATTATCATGCATTGATATTGATATTATCTCACAGATGCTGCAGATTGTCTCTGTGTTTTCTTTTGAATCTTAACTGGCGGTTAGCCTCGCCTGTCAGGGTCTAGGTGAGTCGGTGATGTGAAAATGGCGTTTAAAAGTTACGAACCTCTGTGCAGTCGCACCTCCGGCAGCAAGATGGCATCCAGGAACCTCTGCTGCCTCTCCACTTTCAGTTTCAGGCGAGAGTTTTGCAGCTCGTACTCGGCCAGCGTCTCCTCCGGCAGAGCCAGCGTCTCCTCGGCTGCTGCAGTTTGTTGCCGCATCACCTGCGATCTCAGCTCGCAGAGTTCAGACATCTTCACAAACTTGGTCCTCCACTTCCTGCCGTCTGCAAGATATCCAACGTTTTGCTGCTTTGACACAAAGAAAAATAGACTCAGAAATGAGTTTTTGTTTATTTTCTTCCTCGGCTGATGATTCTGATTCTGAGAATGTTGTTCTTTAAAACCACTGTAGTCCAGTCTAGAAGTCTGCTGCAATGATGTGAGTTAATTGAAGTACACCGGCACACTGGTGAACTGACCGATGCAGAGAGTATCTGGGGCAGTGAGCTGACCAAGAGCAATGTCAGAGGAAGACCTTTATACAGTGACTATAGACGGTATGTAAATAGGCAGAGAACAAAAGGTGAGGGAAGCTATTGTGACGCAGTGATCAGGTCGGATGCCATTCGGAATGGGAACAAAAGGCATGAAAAGTGTTTGTGTTCACGCCCACAGGATTAAAGGCCAGGGCCAGACCACAGGATGGTCCAGTCAATTAGCGAGTCTAAATCATTTTTTCCCAGATTTTAGCCCAAATTTGCTCATCTGTTGGGCTCATTTCAACGCCAACTGTTTTATCAACCTAACAAAATACAATGCCGGTTCCACAAAGACATTTTGTAAATGATGCTGCTGTCCCCACATTGTCTGCACTAACGTCTAATCCCTGACCAGTTAGTGATTTTTTGTCTCTGTCTCATCAAGACGATAACATTTTCAGAAGTTGTAAAGTTTTTCATTGCTACCGCTGATAATGTTACAGGTACGGGAGGGCACCACATAAACAGCTTATGCTCTCTCTTTAAACAGGAGAAATGATTGAGACAGAGAAACTCCACGTCTGTTTGTCTTCTCGCCCAGCAGAAAGAGGGAGGAGGATTTAATAAAACATGTGCACTTTAAACCCATTGTTTTACTGTCAGTACATGTACGCTCAGTGTTCTCCATGTTAAAAATCATCATTCAGCAAATACTATTATAGGCTTTATTTGATTAAATAAATCAAAATGACAATAACCAATGTTTTTACACTGTAGATTGTTTTCTTCCAACTGAAAATAACACATAGCTTATAGTACAAATTACATACGGTTCCTAAGTGCATGTTTCCTCCTTCAACTTAAATCCTTTACTGAAATGCATGAGCTGCAAGCAACAGGTGACGTCACCAGGCGCGAAAATACAGCTTCTACACCATAGATATAGAAATGTAGATGCCGCGTTTGCCATCTGGCGATACGTCAGCGGAGCCGCCATATTGGTAGGGGCAACAGAGTGGGAGCGCCCGGGAGTGAGACAGCAGACCGCAGCGAATATGCCAGCCTCATGTGCTGCTTTTGAGTAGAAAATCGACAAGGTGGGATAACCTTTCACAGGTATAAGTGGCAGTTTCATTGTATTGAACTGTTTAGAGTTAGTGATCGTAAAATGTTGCTTCAAACTGTCATGAAAATGAGCTGACACTGTGGTGGTGATCTAACGCTAGTAACCTCACATCACCAGCCTCTTACTCCAGCTTAGCTAGCTTACTGAGTATATAACTAAAGTAAAGTTAAACGTGATATTTTGATCTTTTTGTATAATTTAGTTAATAAAAATGTTCAGAGGAGTGTGTTTACGTTAGCTACGTCTAGTAAGCTATGTTTATGCTGCTAACTTTGGCTTAATGCACTAGCTGCATCATTCAGCAACTGTTAATGCTACGGCTTGCTGATGGCTTTGTTTTTTGTCAAAGGTTCCCGAGTGATCCTGAAGTTAGGAAAGCCTGGGCCATAGCTGCCAGGAGGAAGGATTTTAAGCCCACTGAGACCACGGTTCTCTACAGCTGTCATTTCAAGGCAGAGGACTTTGACAGAACTGGGCAAACCATGCTTAGCAAGGACTATGTTCAGTTTTCAGTTTTCCCGGCTATCCAAACTTTCATTAGCTGTCACTGTCACAGTTGACTTTAAATCTTTTTATGTGTTATTAAACACCTTTATAAACACATTGGTGAAGAAAAATGTTGGTAAGGAATTTATTCCCAGATTTTCATAATATTCCCTGACATTTTTATTGTATTGCTTGTGTTATTTTATTATGCTGTCATTATGTGGCATTGTGTGTTATGTGGTATTATTTTAATCATTCTCAACTTAATATTTTACATTTTATACTGATTGCTTGTGGATGCACCTATGTACCCAGGTCTCCTGAAAATAAGATCTTGATTTCAATGGGACTTACCTGATTAAATAAAGGTTGAATGAATGTGTATATTATAATGAGTTTTGTATTCCATATCTGAATTAATGAAGATGAAAATGATGTTCTGTGTAGGCCAACCCAAGAGTGCTGAAAAATAAATGATTCCTACAGGTGACAACGTGGGCAAGCTTAAGTGTGCTGTGGAAACGGAACAACAAACTTAGGTCTTTCACATGTTGTGAAGAGGGAAAAAAATAGGATTTATCACGTGTCTTGGGTGTGTACGGATGAACTGACTGGGTGTTCTCTTAACTGGAGTCTGGGGAAAAAATAGTTTTGTTCTATTTATTATTGGATTGATATTATTATTATTAATAGAATAACAAGCAACCAGGTGGCTTCATAGGCTGACAATACAATGGATATAGAAATCTATATATTTGGAGACACTCAAGTTGAAATTGTCAATATTCTTTTACATTTGATGTTCCCTATTCATTAGACAGTAGCCTGCATATCCCTGAGAGGTAAGTTGTGGCTATTCAGGGGGTGTTTTGATATTTAGAGCTGATTAGACCCACCATCAGTATCTGAATTTAATTCCAATAAGTAACCAGTATCATATTCAAGTTCTCGCGTTTATAACAAGTCAAATTTCTTGAAAATCGGTTCAGGATTAAGCAAGTGACAGTCGGTTTACTCTGGGGTTACAACGTTTAGAACGTTAGCTTCCGCCCTGTGCAATATGGCGGACCGACAGACGCATAGTGGCGATGTACGGCAATAGCGAACGCGGCATCTACGTTTCTATATCTATGTTCTACACTGTACACATATATGTCCACATCTTCATAAAACAAGCTTAATACCGGACATTAAAACATTCAGCGACATGTTAATATACTGCACTTCAATTACTTTTCTTAATCTACTATTCCACCAACCTGTAAACAGGAGAAATGAATGAGACAGAGAAACTCCACGTCTGTTTGTCTTCTCGCTCAGCAGAAAGAGGAAAGCTGCAAAGCGAACCAAACTGACGTAAAGCCCCTGGGGCCCAGTAGACGCCACAGTGCCCCCTGCTGGTGATCACATGTTAATTACTCCTGATATGTACATGACATATTTTAGTGCAAAGTTGGTGGAAACAGGCTGAACACCCCTTAACAAATACTCAAGAAAGGATGAATTATGAAATTACAAAAACAACCACAAATGTGATCACACTTTAGTGGGCATCACAATAGATAATAGATAACATTCCGGTTCCGGCGCCGACGCGAGTGGCAGCCTTTCAGCAGCTCCGTGTATGTCCGCGTTTGTTGTTGTTATTTGTTTGTTAAGTTGTATCGTTTTGTAGCTGATCTGTATCCGTGTGCTACCTGATGATGGATCTTCACCCGCTGAAACGCGTTTACTCGAGAAATCAACTTCTTGCTCTGAAAACCAAGTCCCGTGTCGGCGTGGTTCCACATTTACCTGACGAGGTGAGGAGACCGGACCGAGGCTGCAGAGCAGGTGTTACGGATTAACTGGTTTCCGTGTTAACTGGTGACCTTTGTTTGTAAACGTCGGGCATCTGCAACAGCAGATGTTCTAATCACGGCGAGGGGACGCAGCTGACCTCGCAAACGCCTGAATGACTATTATTAAATCTCTCTTATAATTTTCTTTTTTTCGGGCTCGAAATAAAATGCTGCTTAGGACCCCAATTTGGCCAGGGGCGGACCTGGGCGTGACGTAACTTCACATTCTCTATTGTGATGCCCACTAAAGTGTTATCACATTTGTGGTAGTTTTTGTAATTTCATAATTCATCCTTTTTTTTTTTTTTGAGTATTTGTTAAGGGGTGTTCAGCCTGTTTCCACCAACGTTGCACTAAAATATTTCATGTACATATCAGGAGTAATTAACATGTGATCACCAGCAGGGGGCAGTGTGGCGTCTACTAGGCCCCAGGGGCTTTACGTCAGTTTGGTCCGCTTTGCAGCTTTCCTCTTTCTACTGAGTGAGAAGACAAACAGACGTGGAGTTTCTCTGTCTCATTCATTTCTCCTGTTTACAGGTTGGTGGAATAGTAGATTAAGAAAAGTAACTGAAGTGCAGTATGTTAACATGTCGCTGAATGTTTTAATGTCCGGTATTAAGCTTGTTTTATGAAGATGTGGACATATATGTGTACAGTGTAAAAGCAGTATTTTCGCGCCTGATGACGTCACCTGTTGCTACCCGAGTCACGTCAGTCAGAGTTTTATTTTCTGCTCCTCGAACATTTTTATGAAGTCTTTATATTTTTCAAACGTGTTTGTGTAAAGGTTTAAAAATTGTGATTTCATGTACTGTAAAAAAGGTTAAAAGCTAAAGTTAAATACTCATTTTATATATTCTAAAATTGGTTAAAAACAAGTTGAAAATCTGTCAGCTCATGCATTTCTGGAAGGATTTAAGTTGGATGAGGAAAATGCACTTAGGAACCGTATGTAATTTGTAGTATAAGCTAGATGTTATTTTCAGTTGGAAGAAAACAACCTACAGTGTAAAAACATTGGTTATTGTCATTTTGATTTATTTAATCAAATAAAGCCTACAATAGTATTTGTTGAATGATGAGAAATTGTATCTCATTTTGAAGTTGTGTTTTTTTTAATATGGAGAACACTGAGTGTACATGTACTGACAGTGCACATGTTTTATTAAATCCTCCTCCCTCTTTCTGCTGAGCGAGAAGACAAACAGACGTGGAGTTTCTCTGTCTCATTCATTTCTCCTGTTTACAGAGAGAGAATAAAGGCTGGCACACACTACAGGATTCTTCAAACCTTCACAGATTTAGAGACCACACACTTGATGATAACAAAAGACAGATCACACAAGATCTCTCTCTTCTGATCTTATAGTGTGTGGTGTGCACTACGGAGTACACCACACACTGACCGATTCTTCAGCAGAGTTTCAGGGTCTTCACGCTCAATATTCCAAATCTCGCGTAGTCAAACGTGACTTTTTTGTTTGTTTTTACATCCTCTTCCCTCAGTCAGCTGACTCAGCTCACGTCTTGATTGGCTTTTGTTCCGGTACACGTGGCATAATAATAATAACAATAATAATCATAATAATAATAATGATAACAATTTAGCGCTTGGGTTACAATACAAATTCACGAAAAAGGTACAGAAATGAAAATCCCTAAATGCCACTGTGTGTGTCATCTAGCCAATGACAGGCAGAATAATAAAAATCACTTCAGTGTCATTGTTAACAAAGTAAAATAATAAAGTAGTGATGCCCTCAGACGGGGACAATAACCACTCGGCCATCGGGAATTGTGTACTTTTCTTATGGTTTGGGCTCATTGTCAACTCCGACTGCTGACAGAGAGCCAACTCGGTTGAAACCCGCATCAGTGAGCTCAGTTATAGCCTAGTAACGGTGCATTTTATTGTCAGTAACGGTAACGGCATTGTAATGGGGGAAACAATTTTTTTTTGATTACTCAATACTGATAAAAGTAACACTGTTTATTTATAACGGCGTTATTCCCATCACGGGACATTACACACAGTGCGTGCTTGACTCCTCTCAGAGTACCCCACACACTACAGGATATCTAGTCGCAAATATTACACATGTTCATTATTTACAATCTCGCCTTCCGAGCCGATCGGACCGGACAAAATCACTCTTAACACACCCCACACCACAGGAAAATCAGACACGATGACGTTTGCAGACATCAGACAATCGGGCCTTTGCTGGCTTTGATCGGAAGGGGGAGATGGGACAAAAATCGGCCCGATTATCCTGGAGTGTGTACCAGCCTTAAGCTGTTTATGTGGTGCCCACCAGTACCTGTAATATTATCAGCGGTAGCAATGAAAAACTTTACAACTTCCTAAAAATGTTATCGTCTTGATGAGACAGAGACAAAAAATCACTAACTGGTCACAGAGTAGACGTTAGTCCAGACAATGTGGGGACAGCAGCATCCTTTACAAACTTTCTTTGTTGAACCGGCATTGTATTTTGTCAGGTTGATAAAACAGTCGGCGTTCAAATGAGCCCAACAGATGAGCAAATTTGGGCTAAAATCCTGCGGGACATGGGAAAAAATGATTCAGACTCGCTAATTGACTGGCCCATCCTGTGGTCTGGCCCTGGCCTTTAATCCTGTGGGCGTGAACACAAACACTTTTCATGCCTTTTGTTCCCATTCCGAATGGCATCCAACCTGATCACTGCATCACAAGAGCTCCCCTCACCTTTTGTTCTCTGCCTATTTACATACCGTCTGTAGTCACTGTATAAAGATCTTCCTCTGACATTGCTCTTGGTCAGCTCACTGCCCCAGATACTCTCTGTGTGGGTCAGTTCACCAGTGTGCCGGTGTACTTCAATTAACTCACATCATTCCAGCAAACTTCTAGACTGGACGACAATGGTTTTAAAGAACAACATTCTCAAAATCAGAATCATCAGCCGAGGAAGAAAATAAACAAAAACTCATTTCTGAGTCTATTTTTCAGCGAAACGTCGGATCTCTTGCAGACGGCAGGAAGTGGAGGACCAAGGTTGTGAAGATGTCTGAACTCTGCGAGCTGAGATCGCAGGTGATGTGGCAACAAACTGCAGCCGCCGAGGAGACGCTGGCTCTGCCGGAGGAGACGCTGGCCGAGTACGAGCTGCAAAACTCTCGCCTGAAACTGAAGGTGGAGAGGCAGAAAAGGCTCCTGGATGCCATCTCGCTGCCGGAGGTGCGACTGCACAGAGGTTTGTAACTTTTAAACGCCATTTTCACATCACCGACTCACCTGGACCCAAACAGGTGAGACTAACCACCAGTTAAGATTCAAAAACAAAAAAAAACCCAGAGACAATCTGCAGCATCTGTGAGATAATGATACACTATATTACCAAAAGTATTCGCTCACCCATTCAAATGATCAGAATCAGGTGTCCTAATCACTTGGCCTGGCCACAGGTGTATAAAATCAAGCACTCAGGCATGCAGACTGTGAAACAAGACATTTGTGAAAGAATGGGCCGCTCTCAGGAGCTCAGTGAATTCCAGCGTGGAACTGTCATAGGATGCCACCTGTGCAACAAATCCAGTCGTGAAATTTCCTCGCTCCTAAATATTCCACAGTCAGCTGTCAGCTCTATTATAACAAAATGGAAGCGTTTGGGAACAACAGCAACTCAGCCACGAAGTGGCAGGCCACGTAAAGTGATAGAGAGGGGTCAGCGGATGCTGAAGCACATAGTGCAAAGAGGTCGCCGACTTTCTGCACAGTCAATTGCTACAGAGCTACAAACTTCATGTGACCTTCAGATTAGCCCAAGTACAGTACGCAGAGAGCTTCATGGAATGGGTTTCCATGGCCGAGCAGCTGCAGCCAAGCCACACATCACCAAGTGCAATGCAAAGCGTCGGATGCAATGGTGTAAAGCACGCCGCCACTGGACTCTAGAGCAGTGGAGATGCGTTCTCTGGAGTGATGAATCACGCTTTTCCATCTGGCAATCTGATGGACGAGTCTGGGTTTGGAGGTTGCCAGGAGAACGGTACATTTCAGACTGCATTGTGCCGACTGTGAAATTTGGTGGAGGAGGAATTATGGTGTGGGGTTGTTTTTCAGGAGCTGGGCTTGGCCCCTTAGTTCCAGTGAAAGGAACTTTGAATGCTTCAGGATACCAAAACATTTTGGATAATTCCATGCTCCCAACCTTGTGGGAACAGTTTGGAGCGGGCCCCTTCCTCTTCCAACATGACTGTGCACCAGTGCACAAAGCAAGGTCCATAAAGACATGGATGACAGAGTCTGGTGTGGATGAACTTGACTGGCCTGCACAGAGTCCTGACCTGAACCCGATAGAACACCTTTGGGATGAATTAGAGCGGAGACTGAGAGCCAGGCCTTCTCGACCAACATCAGTGTGTGACCTCACCAATGCGCTTTTGGAAGAATGGTCAAAAATTCCTATAAACACTCTCCTCAACCTTGTGGACAGTCTTCCCAGAAGAGTTGAAGCTGTAATAGCTGCAAAAGGTGGACCGACATCATATTGAACTCTATGGGTTAGGAATGGGATGGCACTTCAGTTCATAGTATGAGTAAAGGCAGGTGAGCGAATACTTTTGGTAATATAGTGTATCAATATCAATTCATGATAATAACAACTCTAAAGGACCAACTTCACAAGCTAATATCATGTTAGTGGGTCTGTTCAGCGACAACTTTCAGATCATTTTAAAAGCTTTAGTAGGGATTATGCTGACATGAAGTGATGCTGACAGGCACGGGTCAGCTTCCAAGCATAATTGTGTGTGTCTGTGTGTTTTTTTTCCAGTAGTGTGTAAAGAAGAGGTTCCCCCTGAGCGGCTTCATCGGACCCCCACTCTGGAGTTTGAGTCCCCACACATTAAGGAGGAACAGGAGGAACTCTGGACCAATCAGCAGGGAGAGCAGCTTCAGGATATCACCAAGCTGCCGTTCAGTGCTGTCACTGTGAAGAGTGAGGACGATGAAGAGGAAGCTGAGTGGAACAGAGACGCCCGCCACTTCACTGGACAGATGGAAGCAGAGGATGGTGAAGAGGAACGAGCCAGGAACCTAGAACCCTCCTCTGAGGCTGAGACTGATGACAGTGATGACTGGGATGAGACCAGAGAAGCTCAGTCAGGTTCAAACCCACTGAGTGAAGTCCCTCTCAGTCATGACAGTCCTGATGTGGGAGAGAAATCAGCTTCCTGCTCCGAGACCAAGAAAACAGCAAAGAGTACATTCCCCTGCTCACTCTGTGGTACAGCGTTTGCACAAAAAGGACACCTCAAGCAACACATGAGAATCCACACTGGAGAGAAACCATTCCCCTGCTCACTCTGTGGTAAAGGGTTTACTGATAAAGGACACCTCAAGCTACACATGAGAATCCACACTGGACAGAAACCGTTCATCTGCTCACTCTGTGGTACAGCGTTTGCAGAGAAAGGAACCCTCAAGCGACACATGAGAATCCACACTGGAGAGAAACCATTCCCCTGCTCACTCTGTGGTAAAGGGTTTGCACACAAAGGGCACCTCAAGCTACACATGAGAATCCACACTGGAGAGAAACCATTCCCCTGCTCACTCTGTGGTACAGCGTTTGCACGTCAAGGGCACCTGAAGCGACACATGAGAATCCACACTGGAGAGAAACCATTTGTCTGCTCACTCTGTGGTAAAGGGTTTACTGAGAAAGGAACCCTCAACAAACACATGAGAATCCACACTGGAGAGAAACCGTTCCCCTGCATGCTCTGTGGTACAGCGTTTGCACATAAAGGAACCCTCGAGATACACGTGAGAATCCACACTGGAGAGAAACCATTTCCCTGCTCACTCTGTGGTAAAGGGTTTACCAAGAAAGGAGACCTCAACAGACACATGAGAACCCACACTGGAGAGAAACCGTTCCCCTGCTCAGTCTGTGGTAAAGGGTTTGCACAGAAAGGAGCCCTCGAGCGACACATGAAAACCCACACTGGAGAGAACCTGTAGAATCGCAGTCCTCTGTGTGTGTGTTTGTGTGTGTGTGTGTGTGTGTGTGTGTGTGTGTGTGTGTGTGTGTGTGTGTGTTTGTGTGGGAGGAGCTTCATCGAGCATCATACAGATGTAAGCAAACACGAGTGTGTCAGTGAGAGCAGCAGCAGGAGATGCTTCAGAGTCAATGCTGATGTTGGAGATGCAGCACATTCCAACACATTTTGTTACACATGTTGTGTTCATACAGAGATAATTCGAGTTCCAGCAAAGTGTTTACTGTAATGAATGCCTGTTTACTAAATAAACTGTTCGACGTGCAAATGCAGACAGTGTGTGTGTGGCTGCTTTCCCTGTGTTTCTGTGGTCTCCTATGCAGCAGCTACCAAAGTTGGCTCCTGGGCTCGGCCTCGGCCCCTCAGATTGCGAGCCGGGCCCTCTGGTCCAACATCAGTGTCTGACCTCACAAATGCAAATTCCCACAGACACACTCCAACATCTGGTCGAAAGCCACCCAAAGGAGTGGAAGCTGTGCTGCTGCAAAGGGACCAACTCCATATTAAAGGCCCCATGCTGTCCACTTTTCCAGGGTTTTATTGGAACTGCTGATCTCCCTGCAAGATGTACCTGTGCTTTTGAGTACCTGTGGTCCTCTAAATATAGTTTCACAGCTCCTCTCTCTTGCCTTTCTCCTGGAACTGTGGCAGCACACTTTGTTTAGCCAATCAGAAGAGAGAATCAGCACACCTCAACTGATTGGTTAACTGTTATCTGAGTGGCATACGGTCAGGCCAATCACGGGCAAGTTAACGGCTATACGTTTTTAACGGTACTAATGAAAACTTTACAACTTCCGAAAATGTTATCGTCACAATAGCTTCCCTCACCTTTAGTTCTCTGCCTATTTACATACCGTCTGTGGTCACTGTATTAAGGTCTTCCTCTGACATTGCTCTTGGTCAGCTCACTGCCCCAGATGCTCTCTGCATGGGTCAGTTCACCAGTGTGCCGGTGTACTTCAATTAACTCGAGCTGAGATCACAGGTGATGCGGCAACAAACTGCAGCCGCCGAGGAGACGCTGGCTCTGCCGGAGGAGACGCTGGCTCTGCCAGAGGAGACGCTGGCCGAGTACGAGCTGCAAAACTCGCGCCTGAAACTGAAGGTGGAGAGGCAGCAGAGACTCCTGGATGCCATCTTGCTGCCGGAGGTGCAACTGCACAGAGGTTCGTAACTTTTAAACGTCATTTTCACATCACCGACTCACCTGGACCCTGACAAGCGAGGCTAACCGCCAGTTAAGATTCAAAAGAAAACACCAAGACAATCTGCAGCATCTGTGAGATAATATCAATATCAATGCATGATAATAACTCTAAAGGACCAACTTCACAGGCTAATATCATGTTAGTGGGTTTGTTCAGCGACAACTTTCAGATCATTTTAAAAGCTGTAGTAGGGATTATGCTGACATAAAGTGATGCTGACAGGCTCGGTTCAGCTTTCAAGCATAATTGTGTGTGTCTGTGTTTTTTCCAGTAGTGTGTAAAGAAGAGGTTCCCCCTGAGCAGCTTCATCGGACCCCCACTCTGGAGTTTGAGTCCCCACACATTAAGGATGAAAAGGAGGAACTCTGGATCAATCAGCGGGGAGAGCAGCTTCAAGATATCACCAAGCTGCCGTTCACTGCTGTCCCTGTGAAGAGTGAGGATGATGAAGAGGAAGCTGAGTGGAACAGAGACGCCCGCCACTTCACTGGACAGATGGAAGTAGAAGATGGTGAAGAGGAACGAGCCAGGAACCCAGAACCCTCCTCTGAGGCTGACACTGATGACAGTGACAACTGGGATGAGACCAGAGAAGCTCAGTCAGGTTCAAACCCACTGAGTGAAGTCCCTCTCAGTCATGATAGTCCTGATGTGGGAGAGAAACCAGCTTCCTGCTCCAAGACCAAGAACACAGCAAAGAGTACATTCCCCTGCTCACTCTGTGGTAAACAGTTTACCAAGAAAGGAAAACTCAACAGACACATGAGAATCCACACTGGAGAGAAACTGTTCCTCTGCTCACTCTGTGGTAAAGGGTTTACGCAGAAATCAAACCTCGAGCTACATATGAGAATCCACACTGGAGAGAAACCTTTTCCCTGCTCACTCTGTGGTAAAACGTTTGCAAAGAATGGACATCTCGAGCTACACATGAGAATCCACACTGGAGAGAAACCATTCCCCTGCTCACTCTGTGGTACAGCGTTTGCACCGAAAGGAAACCTCAACGCACATGTGAGAATACACACTGGACAGAAAACATTCCTCTGCTCACTCTGTGGTAAAGGGTTTGCACAGAAAGGAAACTTCAACAAACACATGAGAACCCACACTGCAGAGCACCTGTAGAGACGCAGTCCTGTGTGTGTGTGTGTGTGTGTGTGTGGGTGGGTGGGTGCATAATTTTTAATATGAACTGGCATAAGCTGTGTAACTAGCAGAAATAAAAGAGGACTCAGTGGACAGCCTTGTCTAATTCCCCGCCTGATATCAAATCTGGGGGTTGTTCCGTTTGTTAGGCTCACTGAGCCATTGTATCCTTTATATAAGGTTTTGACCCCTTTCAGAAATCTTTCTCCAAAACCCAAAAATTTAATAATCCAGGGGCCTCATTTATCAACCGTGCGTACGCACAGATGTGTGCGTAATGGGTGCGTAATGGGTGCGTTAGAACATTCCCACGCAAAGTATGGGATTTATCAACTTGTACTTTTGCGTAGGAACATGTGTAAATTTAAGTAAAACTCTTACCATGCGTACACACAAAACCTAGTGGTAGAACAGTGAAACCACAAATAGAACGCACGAAGAGAGTCACAGTGTTCAGCAACTTCACACGTTCCCTGTTTCTTCTAATTAATAAAAAATCCCAATTAGTAATTTAGCGGACAATTTCAATAATTGATGTAACAAGTTATAAAAGACAGCTGTGACAGGACAACCTGAAAAGAAAACTTGAAATGCAAGTGCCATGGCTTATCTTGCACTATTAGTTTAGTTTGTTTATTTCAGACATGTCCAAAAACAAGACTACTATGCATTAACGAAAAAAAACAAAAACAAAAACAAAAAACAAAATGTACACATCTATAGATAGATAGAGAAGAAAAGAAAAATAATAATAATAATAATACTAAAATAATTAAATTACAAGGCAGATCTAGGCAAAATACATAGAACCCCATTAACATGTCTGAAAAGGAGTGGGAGGAAGTAAAACTTATCTGAACCCACCCCCTCTTAATGATCCATCCAAAAAAAACACTACATCATATCACCACCTGTTGATATCACAGAACACTAAACGCATACACACAATAAGCACATGTACATGCATCTCACACACAGACATATAACATACATACCTTGAATACAAAAAAAAAAAAAAAAACATCAACCAAGCAGACAAACAAAACAAACAAAAGGAAAATAAATAAGTACTACACCCACTGATATTCAAACACCCTCCTCAATTCTGTACCTTGTGAAGATCATTTCCTTGAATCTTTTTTTAAACTGATACATGCTTGGACATTCCCTGAGCGTCACCTCCAAACTGTTCCATAGCTTAACCCCACAGATTAATATACAAAAAGTTTTTTTTGTTGTGCGTGCCTTCATTGTTTTAAAGTAAAATTTTCCCCTTAAATTATAACCCCCTTCCCTTCCAGTGAACAGATTCTGAATGTTTGCAGGCAGCAGATTATTTTTTGCTTTGTGAAGTATTTGTGCTGTCCGAAATTCCACAATATCTTTGAGTTTGATTAGTTTTGACCGTAAGAATAATGAGTTTGTGTGTTCCCTGTATCCTGCCCCATGAATGATCCGTATGGCTTTCTTTTGTAAAATTATAAGTGGATGTATTGCGCTTGTGTAATTATTACCCCAGACTTCTGCACAGTAAATAAGATATGGAGAAACTAATGTATTATATAGAATACGGAGTGATTTATGATCCAGTGTCTGTTTTGCTTTGTTTAATATTGCAATGCATCTTGAGATTTTAGATTGTACATATTTAATTTGTGATTTCCAACTAATCTTTTCATCTATCATTACCCCTAAAAATTTGATCTCATTTACTCTTTCAATATTGACCCCATCCAACTGTATCTCTAATTTCATGTTAGATCTGTGATTGCCAAAAAGCATTATTCTTGTTTTGCTCAAGTTTAATGATAGTTTATTTCTGTCCAACCATGCTTTTAGTTTATTCAATTCATTATTAATTATTTTTGTTAGATTGTGTAAATCACTGCCAGAACAAAAAATATTGGTGTCATCCGCAAACAAAACCATCTTCAAAGCTTTTGATACCATGCATATGTCATTGATATAGAGTATAAAAAGTTTGGGGCCCAACACTGACCCCTGAGGGACGCCACAGGTGATGTCCAAACATGCTGAACAAGCATCACCCAATTTCACAAACTGCTTCCGATTTGTTAAGTAGCTCTTGAGCCACTGCAGTGCTTTCCCCCTGATGCCATACCGATCTAGTTTCTTGAATAATATATCATGATTTATTGTGTCAAATGCCTTTTTTAGGTCTATGAATATCCCTACTGTATACTGTTTTGAGTCTATTGAGTTAGTAATTTCCTCAACTGAATCGATTAGTGCTAGTGCCGTTGCTCTGTTGGATCTAAATCCATATTGACATTCAGTGAGTAATTTGTGTTTGTCTATAAATTTCTCCAGTCGGTTATTGAAAAGTTTTTCTAGGATTTTAGAGAATTGAGATAGTAATGATACCGGTCTGTAGTTTGTGAATTGGTGTTTGTTCCCAGTTTTATATAGAGGTATGACTTTTGCTATTTTCATTTTGTCTGGAAATGTACCGGTTTGAAATGATAGGTTACAGATGTACGTTAATGGTTTTGAAATCCCCTCAATCACTCTCTTCACAACAGTCATATCAATGTCATCACAGTCTGTAGATGTCTTATTTGTACATTTGGAAACAATATTTATAATTTCTTTCTCCTCCACTGCTGTGAGGAACATTGAATTCAGATTTCGGTCTATTAAACTGTCACACTGCTCCTCAGATGTTACTGGATCTGGGATTTGTTCTGCCAGATCAGGTCCAACACTTACAAAGAATTGATTAAAGTTGTTAACCACTTCATTCATATCATGCTTCTCAGTGTTATTGATAGTAAAATACTTAGGGTAATTGAATTGTTTAGAGCCATTTTTTATTACAGTGTTCATTATATTCCATATTTTTTTTGTATTATTTTTATTATCATCTAATATTTTATTGTAGTGTTCTCTCCTAGCAGATCTTATAATATTAGTCAATTTGTTCTTATATTTTTTATATTTATCTTCTGACTCTTTAGTTCTGTGTCTTATAAATTCTTTGTAAAGTGTGTTTTTCTTTTTACAGGCATTTTGTAAACCCTTTGTGATCCAGGGATGATCTCTATATTTTAGTGTCCTATTACTTATTTTTACAGGACAATGTTTATCGTATAGTCTTTTGAAAATTTTTAAGAATTCCTCATATGCACAATTAATGTTATTTTCATTGTGTAGAATATCCCAGTTTTGTGACATTAAACCATTTTTAAATGCATTTATTGATTCTTCTGTTCTCACTCTTCTGTATTCCACTTTTTTAGCAGGTTGAGTACATTTATAGTTACTATCATAAACCATAAAAACGGGCAGATGGTCACTGATGTCATTGACTAATAATCCACTTACTGTGCTATTTATTATGTCATTTGTGAATATATTATCAATTAGTGTGGCGCAGTGAGAAGTTATTCTGGTGGGTCTGGTGATTTTTGGATATAAATTCATACTATATATTGTATTAACAAAATCATCAGTCACTTTGTGTTTGTTTGGATTAAGCAAATCTATATTGAAGTCTCCACAGATGATAATTGTCTTATGACTAATTTTTGAAAACAATTCCTCCATCCATTCTGTGAACAGTTCAATACTAGAACCTGGCGTCCGATATATACAGCTAATGATTACATTTTTCATTTTTTCTTTGTATATTTCAATTGTTATACATTCCAGTATATTATTAACCACCGTTGACATACCCTCTAGCACCCTGAAGTTCAATTTTTTGTCCACGAAAATCGCAACTCCTCCTCCACCTTTGTTTTGTCGATCTATGTGTATGAAGTCGTATCCCTCCAACTCAAAGTCCGTCCCTTTTACTGCGTTGATCCATGTTTCAGATATTGCAATAATGTTAAATGAGTGCATAAACTGCCGCAAATAGTCCTTGATTCTTGTAAAATTGGCATACAGACTCCTACTGTTAATATGTAGAATTGATAGTTTGCCATCCTTGTTGATTTGGTTAAACTGTTCATCAGTATAATAGCAGCAATTATTGTTGATTGAGTTGAAGAAGTTGTTGTCCGGGTCTATATCATGTTCCATATCCTGTGAATTGTGGTCAGTATATTGAAATGATTGCAGTTCCAGATTTTCATGTTCACTAATCCTCTGAGTTATGTTGCTATTGTCTCCAGGTGTAGATGAGTGACTTCTGTCGGTGTGTGTCATGCTTGTGAGTGTAGTTTACCTTACAGTCCAGCAAGTTGATCACTGGTATCTGTCCAGTTCCTCGATACTTCTTACCATGAGCACTTTTGCTTCCTCCGGTGTCCCATTGAGTTTGATGTATATTTTACAGTTTGTAGTCCAGGTGTGTTGAATTTTTTTCTGTTTCTTCAGGTAGCGTGCTTTTTTTGCGATTTCTGCGTTGCGCTTGGTCAGGTGCTCATTGATGTAGACGTCGGATCCTTTCAGTTTTCTCCCTTGCTTTAGCAGTGCGATCTTGTGTTTTCGGTTGGCAAACCGCATGATGATTGGAGGATTTGGAGAACCGTTTTCAAAGAGCTGACAGTGAGAGCACAGGGTGGCATCTGAGCAGGTACCGCTTCCCCAAAAACATACTGATGGATTTATGCCGTGATTTACAACCAGTTTTTAAGTGAGAGACAAAACGCACCAAAGCCATCCCAGTGCGCATCCAGCTCCTGTGGGATTTTTGGCCACCGGAACATTTCAGTTAGAGTTTGGAGACATATGCTGCATTTCACAGCCGACACTAAGCAGAATCATGCCGGCAGTGTTGGATGCAATAATTTCTCTGGCCCCAACTTATATTCAGTTCCCATACAGACATCACCAACAAGCGGAAATTCAACGAGGATTTCACGCCGTCACCGGATTCCCAAACATAATTGGAGCCATAGATTGCACCCACATCGCAATAAAAACACCACCACACAATCCAATTTCATTCAATCAATGCACAAATAATCTGCGATGCAAATATGTCTCTGTTAAACGTTGTTGCCCGGTGGCCTGGAGGAACGCACGACTCATCTATTCTGCAGAAAAGCTCTGTGGGTGTGCGCATCCAAGCAGGAGCTGTTGAGGATGGCTGGCTTATTAGTGAGTGTTACAACGTTTTGAAATTATTTTCTGGGCTTCGTATGGTTTATTATAACAGCTCTATAGGTAATCGGGGATAACCACTGAAGCCGTGGTTAATGACCCCCAGAGCCAACCCGAGGACCCGCAGGAGCAGCACTACAACCGGGCTCATGCGCGTTGAAGAACCATCATTGAGCACAAAAAATCCATTCATGCGCTCTTAAAGGGATTGCGGCTACCATATATGGTCAATTGGAGGCGTTTCTGAATGCAAATGAGCCTAACCATGCACGAGCATGGCAGTTTAGAACAGGTGGGATTTATCATCACAGATTGCTTACTGGCGCGCGTACGACCGGTGTCCGCACGTTTGATAAATACGGATTTTTTTGTACTTACACACATTCTAAGTTTCATTCCCACGAAAGAATTTAGAACCTTTTCTACGCACAGGTTGATAAATGAGGCCCCTGGTCATAAATTTGTGACTTACAGTGTTGAAAGCTTTGTAAAAATAAACAAGATAAGGCTATCATCCAATATACTGTCATTATAATCAATCCTAATCCGTGTATCATTCGTTCTTTCTATTTTCAATTGCCAATCAAAAATTAAAAAATGAACAAGTGACTGGTTATTTTGTTATTTGTTTTTTAATCTAACACCAAAATCCAAAATATGCCTGGTTTTTCATAGTTCAATTTTAGGCTCGGATCAAAAATACGAAATGGAAAAACGGGAATCAGGACTCAATTTGATTTTATTATTTAATTGGTCCGGTTTACGTGACCCAGAAGTTTGGTAATGAGCGGTAGCTCACAGCAGATCACAGCAGCCAGGTGCATTCAGTCCCGCCACCCTGATCACCGCCACCATGGATAATTATTACGTGTTGTTTCGAGGACCAAAGCGTGTGACTCTAAAACAAGAGGACATGACAACTGAAAAAAATCAGCTGAGCTTCTTAACAATGATGGATAGTAGCTCCGGAGACCTTCTTAACCGATCTGGGAAACCCGGCCCTTTTCTGTGAAATTGCACAGTGGCGGTTCTGCCTATGTTGCCACCCTAGGCGAAATTACTGGCTTGCGCCCTTCCATGTTACTACTCCTACCGCGGCGCCAGTCGGCCGCGGCATCAGGCGGGCCGGCCGCGACACCGGACGGCATCAGGCGGGCCGGCTGCGTCACCGGACGGTACCGCACCCACCCGGTCAGGTCTGCCGGATCTGACAGGTGAGCGTCCGGTTCCGCTGAGCTCAGCTGATCTTTTCCCTCAACTAAAGTTTTGTGGGATGGGGACTTTAACACAGTTATGGATGAAAGCATGGATAGATGGCCTTCCAGAGAGAAACAAATAAATGAATTAGAAAATGTTTGCAACAGGATAAGTTTCAATGATATTTGGAGACAGAAACTCAGATAAAAAAAAAAAAAAAGCATATACATGGAGCAATAGAGATGGGTCTCTTCAATCAAGGATAGATTTCTGGTTAATTTCATCTGATACTGAAAAGTGGATTCAGTCACAATAGAACCTACAGTTCTTACAGATCACAAAAGTGTAACAATCAGAATTAATATGGGGACAAGGAGACACAACTCTAGCCCAAGAAGTCATATTATATTATTATGAACTTTATTCCAGACTCAGGTCCATATAAAAATATCATAGATAAATATTGGAAACAAGCAAAGGTTCTAAACAATTTTGAGCAATGCTGGGAACTAATGAAGTTTGAAATCAGGAATTTGGCTATATTAGTAAGTAAAAGAATCTCTAAAAGGAATTTAAAAAACGAATCTCAAATTCTTGGAAAAATTACGAGTCTATCAGGCAAATTAAACCTGTCTGAAGAAGAAGGGAAAGAACTGACAACTGCACAAGCAGAACTTGACAAAGCATATGAAGATAAGGCCAGAGGTACTTTTATCAGATCCAGAAGAAAATGGCAAGAACAAGGTAAGAAATGCACCAAATACTTTTTTAATTAGAAAAAAAGAAACTTTGAGCTATCTTTATTGAGTAAACTCAAAATGAATGGCCTAATATGTGATGATGAAAAGAAAATCTCACAATTTGTGGCCAGTTTCTATAAGGAACTGTATGGGGCAGATCAACTGGATGAAGATGGTATGGCGGTGTTTCTGAAAGGAATAGAACCAGAGACTAAAAAAACTGATGATAATTTGAAATCAATATGTGATCAAAAAATCAATATAATAGATGTACAAGACTGTATTAATGCATTAAAAGACAACAAATCTCCAGGTAATGATGGACTAATAGGGGAGTTTTACAAAGATTTCAATCAAACACTAGCTCCATTTTTAGTAGCCATGTTTGAGGAAGCTATAGGAAAAGAGGAGTTTCCTCCAACCCTGAAACAAGGTCTTATTAAATTAATTCCAAAGCATGTTAAACTTAACATTGAGAACTGGAGACCAGTCAGTCTACTGAATAATGATGTGAAAATCTTTGCTTTGATCTTTGCCAAAAGATTAAAGCTTGGATTAAATGAAATTATTGATGAAGAACAATCTGGTTTTATGCCTGGAAGAAACATAACCAATAATATACGACTAATACTGGATAGGACTGATTATAATGACAGTATATTGGATGATAGCCTTATCTTGTTTATTTATTTTTACAAAGCTTTCGACACTATAAGTCACAAATTTATGACCAGGATTATTAAATTTTTGGTCCAGCACCAAGCACCAGCCATGAGCCCACAAGTCCAGAGTGGGCAGGCAGGATTGCTCATTGAGTGAATATTATTAGCCTTAATATAATGAAGAGTATGGTGTAGACCTGCTCTATATGAAAAGTGTCCTGAGATGCTACATGATTCAGCACTACATTAATGAAACTGACCTGAATTGATCAGAAGGCTTTGTAAAAAGGGGAGATTGGTGCTGAGAATTATGACAATTTTTCTTCTCATGTGTAGCTCGAGGTTTCCTTTCTCTGCAAACGCTGTACCACAGAGTGAGCAGGGGAATGGTTTCTCTCCAGTGTGGATTCTCATGTGTCTGTTGAGGGTTCCTTTCTCAGTAAACCCTTTACCACAGAGTGAGCTGACGAATGGTTTCTCTCCAGTGTGGATTCTCAAGTGTCGCTTGAGGGTTTCTTTCTGTGCAAAAGCTGTACCACAAACTGAGCAGGGGAAAGGTTTCTCTCCAGTGTGGATTCTCATATGTAGCTCGAGGTTTGATTTCTGTGTAAACCCTTTACCACAGAGTGAGAGGAGGAAAAGTTTCTCTCCAGTGTGGATTCTCATGTGTCTGTTGAGTTTTCCTTTCTTGGTAAACTGTTTACCACAGAGTGAGCAGGGGAATGTACTCTTTGCTGTGTTCTTGGTCTTGGAGCAGGAAGCTGGTTTCTCTCCCACATCAGGACTATCATGACTGAGAGGGACTTCACTCAGTGGGTTTGAAGCTGACTCAGCTTCTCTGGTCTCATCCCAGTCATCACTGTCATCAGTCTCAGCCTCAGAGGAGGGTTCTGGGTTCCTGGCTCGTTCCTCTTCACCATCTTCTGCTTCCATCTGTTCAGTGAAGTGGCGGGCGTCTCTGTTCCACTCAGCTTCCTCTTCATCATCTTCACTCTTCACAGTGACAGCACTGAACGGCAGCTTGGTGATATCCTGAAGCTGTTCTCCCTGCTGATTGGTCCAGAGTTCCTCCTGTTCCTCCTTAAGATGTGGGGACTCAAACTCTAGAGTGGGGGTCCGATGAAGCTGCTCAGGGGGAACCTCTTCTTTACACACTACTGGAAAAAAACACACAGACACACACAATTATGCTTGGAAGCTGACCCGAGCCTCTCAGCATCACTTCATGTCAGCATAATTCCTACTAAAGCTTTTAAAATGATCTGAAAGTTGTGGCTGAACTGACCGACTAACATGATATTAGCCTGTGAAGGTTGTCCTTTAGAGTTGTTATTATCATGCATTGATATTGAAATCATTAGTTGTTATTATCATGCATTGATATTGATATTATCTCACAGATGCTGCAGATTGTCTCTGTGTTTTCTTTTGAATCTTAACTGGCGGTTAGCCTCGCCTGTCAGGGTCCAGGTGAGTCGGTGATGTGAAAATGGCGTTTAAAAGTTACGAACCTCTGTGCAGTCGCACCTCCGGCAGCAAGATGGCATCCAGGAGTCTCTGCTGCCTCTCCACCTTCAGTTTCAGGCGAGAGTTTTGCAGCTCGTACTCGGCCAGCGTCTCCTCCGGCAGAGCCAGCGTCTCCTCGGCGGCTGCAGTTTGTCGCCGCATCACCTGCGATCTCAGCTTGCAGAGTTCAGACATCTTCACAAACTTGGTCCTCCACTTCCTGCCATCTGCAAGAGATCCGGCGTTTTGCTGCTTTGATCCAAAAAAAATAGACTCAGAAATGAGTTTTTGCTTATTTTCTTCCTCGGCTGATGATTCTGATTTTGAGAATGTTGTTCTTTAAAACCACTGTAGTCCAGTCTAGAAGTCTGCTGCAATGATGTGAGTTAATTGAAGTTCACCGGTACACAGGATTAAAGGCCAGGGCCAGACCACAGGACGGTCCAGTCAATTAGCAAGTCTGAATCATTTTTTCCCAGGTCCCACAGGATTTTAGCCCAACGCCGACTGTTTTATCAACCTAACAAAATACAATGCGCGTTCCACAAATACATTTTGTAAAGGATGCTGCTGTCTCCACATTGTCTGGACTAACGTCTACTCTGTGACCCGTCAGTGATTTTTTTGTCTCTTTCTCATCAAGACGATAACATTTTCGGAAGTTGTAAAGTTTTTCATTAGTACCATTAAAAACGTTATAGCCGATAACTTGCCCGTGATTGGCCTGACCGTATGCCACTCAGAAAACAGTTAACCAATCAGTGGAGGGGTGCTGATTCTCTCTTCTGATTGGCTAAACGAAGTGCGCTGCCACAGCTCCAGGAGAAAGGCAAGAGAGAAGAGCTGTGAAACTATATTTAGCGGACCACAGGTACTCAAAACCACAGGTACATCTTGCAGGGAGATCAGCAGTTCCAATAAAACCCTGGAAAACATGACAGCATGGGGCCTTTAATATGGAGTTGGTCCCTTTGCAGCAGCACAGCTTCCACTCCTTTGGGTGGCTTTCTACCAGATGTTGGAGTGTGTCTGTGGGAATTTGCATTTGTGAGATCAGACACTGATGTTGGACCAGAGGGCCCAGCACGCAATCTGAGGGGCCGAGGCCGAGCCCAGGAGCCAACTTTGGTTGCTACTGCATAGGAGACCACAGAAACACAGGAAAAGCAGCCACACACACACTGTCTGCATTTGCAAGTAAAACTGTTTATTTATTAAACAGGCATTCATTACAGTAAACACTTTGCTGGAACTCGAATTCGCTGACATGAAGTGTATACTCACTTCATGTCAGCATAATCCCTACTAAAGCTTTTAAAATGATCTGAAAGTTGTGGCTGAACAGACCCACTAACATGATATTAGCCTGTGAAGTTGGTCCTTTAGAGTTGTTATTATCATGCATTGATATTGATATCATTAGTTGTTATTATCATGCATTGATATTGATATCATTATCTCACAGATGCTGCAGATTGTCTCTGTGTTTTCTTTTGAATCTTAACTGGCGGTTAGCCTCACTTGTCAGGGTCCAGGTGAGTCGGTGAAGTGAAAATGGCGTTTAAAAGTTACGAAAAGTTACAAAGTTGTGGACACGAAAATGAAAATGTCCATCATGGGGGAGGAAAGGAGCTACGCGGGACCAGCTACTCCATCAGCGACCAGTACCCACCGGAGATCCTGAGGAGACGCAGACTGCTTCACCCCGTCATGACAGAGGCGAGGAAGAACAACAAAAAGGCTCGCCTGGTCATAGACAAACTTTACATTGACGGGAAACTGTATACTAACCCCGAGATCACTTACTGGCTCTTTGGAGGAGACACAAACACAAGCCGGTAATGCTCATGACAACAGTCGCGGACAACAGATGTCATCAGAGCGACGAGTTGCCATAGGAGCTTATCGACATGACCAGAGGGAGCTGCAGATTCGTCACGGTGAAGTCCCTTTCTTCTTTTTATTTATTTTTTTTCTTCCCTAACCCTTTTTTTTTATTTCCGTCTAAAATTGACTCCTAAAGAATGCAGCTAGGGTACAGGTGGTAGCTTACCCCTCTTTGATTTCTCTTTTGTTATAATGTCGATTTTTGTTTTTTTTTTCTGTTTTGTCTCATGCACTGTACTGATCTATATTTCATGTTTTTTTTTGTGTGGGTGGGCATGGGAAATGTGGGGGTGGGTGTCCTGGGGAAATGCTGAATGACAAGAACAACACGCATGCGCACGCACGCACACACACACACACACACACACATACACACACACACACACACACACACACACACACACACACACACACACACACTCACCACCATGATCATCATCACCTCATATATTTTTTTCTTTCTCTTTTCTCTCTTTCCTTGTTTTAGGAAAACAACCAAACACATTTTAATTCATTAGCATCATGTCCACTATGAAAATTATCAGTTGGAACATACACTATATTACCAAAAGTATTCGCTCACCTGCCTTTACTCATACTATGAACTGAAGTGCCATCCCATTCCTAACCCATAGAGTTCAATATAATGTCGGTCCACCTTTTGCAGCTATTACAGCTTCAACTCTTCTGGGAAGACTGTCCACAAGGTTGAGGAGAGTGTTTATAGGAATTTTTCACCATTCTTCCAAAAGCGCATTGGTGAGGTCACACACTGATGTTGGTCGAGAAGGCCTGGCCCTCAGTCTCCGCTCTAATTCATCCCAAAGGTGTTCTATCGGGTTCAGGTCAGGACTCTGTGCAGGCCAGTCAAGTTCATCCACACCAGACTCTGTCATCCATGTCTTTATGGACCTTGCTTTGTGCACTGGTGCACAGTCATGTTGGAAGAGGAAGGGGCCCGCTCCAAACTGTTCCCACAAGGTTGGGAGCATGGAATTGTCCAAAATGTTTTGGTATCCTGAAGCATTCAAAATTCCTTTCACTGGAACTAAGGGGCCAAGCCCAGCTCCTGAAAAACAACCCCACACCATAATTCCTCCTCCACCAAATTTCACAGTCGGCACAATGCAGTCTGAAATGTACCGTTCTCCTGGCAACCTCCAAACCCAGACTCGTCCATCAGATTGCCAGATGGAAAAGCGTGATTCATCACTCCAGAGAACGCGTCTCCACTGCTCTAGAGGCCAGTGGCGGCGTGCTTTACACCATTGCATCCGACGCTTTGCATTGCACTTGGTGATGTGTGGCTTGGCTGCAGCTGCTCGGCCATGGAAACCCATTCCATGAAGCTCTCTGCGTACTGTACTTGGGCTAATCTGAAGGTCACATGAAGTTTGTAGCTCTGTAGCAATTGACTGTGCAGAAAGTCGGCGACCTCTTTGCACTATGCGCTTCAGCATCCGCTGACCCCTCTCCGTCACTTTACGTGGCCTACCACTTCGTGGCTGAGTTGCTGTTGTTCCCAAACGCTTCCATTTTGTTATAATAGAGCTGACAGTTGACTGTGGAATATTTAGGAGCGAGGAAATTTCACGACTGGATTTGTTGCACAGGTGGCATCCTATGACAGTTCCACGCTGGAATTCACTGAGCTCCTGAGAGCGGCCCATTCTTTCACAAATGTCTTGTTTCACAGTCTGCATGCCTGAGTGCTTGATTTTATACACCTGTGGCCAGGCCAAGTGATTAGGACACCTGATTCTGATCATTTGAATGGGTGAGCGAATACTTTTGGTAATATAGTGTATTTGGAATGGGGAATCAGGCAAAACAGTTAAAAGTCATTAATGATATTCTCAAAACACAAGTTGATATATGTTTATTGCAAGAAACTCACTTAACTAATACAAGAAACACTGTCCTAAAATCTACATGCTTTCCTCATGTTTTTACCGCAAATTACAACTCAAGGCAGAGAGGAGTCGCAATTATGATTAATAATAAAATTAAATTCAACCATAATACTACAATATCAGACCCAGAAGGACGTTACGTTATTATTAACATATCTATGGATAATAAACCATTTACAATAGCCAGTATTTATGGCCCTAATAACGATGATCCTTCATTCTTTCACAACCTTTTCTCCATTATTAACAATTACATTAATCTACCCAGCTCAGACATAATCATAGGTGGAGATTTCAACATAACACTTGATCCAGCAATAGATAAATCAGACACAACAAGAAAGACCAGAATACCTCAATCTACTGCAGTTTTAAAACAGTATATGGAGGATTGCGGTCTTGGCGACAGCTGGAGGCTAAATCACCCCACTGACAGAGAATACACTCATTTTTCGAAAGTTCATTGTACATACTCCAGAATTGACTTCTTTCTTATTAGCAACTCTTTACATTCGGATATCTCTGAAACAAAAATTCATTCAAACACAATCAGCGACCATGCATCGGTCTCAATTACACTGCGCACCAAAACAACCCATAACATTTCAACCAGATGGAGATTCAACACATCACTGCTAGAGGACCAAGAATTTGACAGTTATTTTAAGAGAGAGTGGGCATTCTTTATGGAAATGAATGACTCTCTAGACACCTCTGCAACCTTACTCTGGCAAACCTGGAAGGCTGTCTTAAGAGGCAAAATAATTTCCTATTCATCATACAAAAAACAGAAAGATATAGAACTGCAATCTAAATTGGAGGAAAAAATTAAAGAACTAGAAATCAAGCAGGCAGCCAATCTCAATGACCACATATACAGTGAAATGCAGACATATAAAATGGAGCTGAGCAATCTTATAAATAAAAAAACTAAATTTCTTATTGAAAGACTCAGACTCAACACATCTCAACACAGCAATAAGTCAGCAGCATATCTGGCAAATCTGGTTAAACAAAATAAAGAAAAAACAACCATATCTGTAATTAAGGATTCAGCAGGGAAACCACACCACAACCCAAAAGACATCAACAATATCTTTAAGAATTATTATCAAGATTTGTATACATTATCTCATAACCCGGATACCCACGATATAAATACATTTTTGAACAATATCAGTCTACCCCAATTAACATTAGAACAAACGAATTCACTAGAACAGCCACTAACCCCACGTGAATTTTACGATGCACTAAATAAAATGCAAAACAATAAGGCTCCCGGCCCCGATGGCTTCCCTGCTGAATTTTATAAGCATTTCTGGCCCACCATCTCCCCCCTCTTCTTCAGAATGATCAATGAATTTCACACAACTAATAGAATCCCTCCTACCATGAATACAGCCTTAATCACCCTACTTTTAAAACCCGATAAAGATCCCACGCATCTATCCAGTTATCGTCCTCTTTCCCTGATCAATACAGACATCAAAATCATAAGCAAAGCACTGACAAACAGAACTGAAAAAGTCATCTCCTCCATTGTACACCCCGATCAAACCGGTTTCATTAAAGGAAGGCAATCATCCCACAACACTCGGAAATTATTCAATTTAATACAACTCTCGAACAATAAAAAGTCGGAAACTATAATCCTCTCGCTAGACGCTCAGAAGGCATTTGATAGAGTGAACTGGCAATTCTTATTTATAACATTACAAAAATTTGGGTTTGGGGAGTCATTCATTAACTGGGTTAGGGCACTATACACCTCACCAACAGCCACCATCACAACAAATGGGTTAATTTCACAACAATTCACACTTCACAACGGCACCAGACAAGGATGCCCACTCTCAATAACTCTTTAAAAAATTTTTGGAACCACTTGCAGCCAGCATACGACAAGATAATAACATCAAAGGTATTACATCAATATCCACAGAACACAAGATAATCCTTTATGCAGATGATGTGTTGATCCTCCTTCAAGAACCCCATTCATCATTACCAGAATATCTCTCTGTTATCAAATCATTGTCATCTCTCTCCAACTACTCTATCAACTTATCCAAATCCACCGTTTTACCACTATGCATGGCCCAAAGGGATGTGGCAACCCTCACCTCACAGTTTCACCTCCCTGTAGGAAACATCAAATACTTAGGAATCCACATTTCCCCCAAGCTGTCAGAGCTGTTCAACTTAAACTTCATACCATTACTCAAATCAATACAAAATAACCTCAATCGCTGGACAAATCTGCCTATTTCCCTTTCAGAAAGAATTTCAACAATAAAAATGTCGGTCCTCCCTCAGATTAATTACTTATTCATGATGATCCCCTCCCTTCCAAACCCATCCTGGCTCAAGTCTCTCAATACATCAATCTCCCAGTTCTATTGGAAAAATAAAACACCCCGTATCAAATTATCAACACTAAAGAAACCCAAATCTCTTGGAGGACTAGAAGCACCCAATTTTGAATTATACCACCTTTCAAGTCAGCTAAACCATCTTAAACAATGGATCACTCCTTCAGACCTGGACTCACACTGGTTAGAAACTGAACAAGCACTATGCAATAATATAAACCTCTCAGACTTACCTTTTATCAGTCAAACAATTAAACATAACACCTGTTTTCAAAATATGTCCATAGCCTCAGCTCTAACAGCTTGGTGGAAAACTATTCACATCAAAGGGTCCACGGTTGCACCATCCACTCGCTCACCTATTTGGAACAACCCGGACTTTACAATAAACAGGAAACCAGTAAACTTCATTTCATGGAAAGACAGAGTTGCACTGCCCATAGCAGAAACCGTCCCTGCTGCCGTGTCTGCCAGCACAGCTGGATACTGCTGCAACTCTCTCTCACTTGTTTGCACTGCGCTCGCACAGCTGGTTGTCTGTCTGTCACTGAAAGTTTAGCCTCCAAATCCAATCCAGTCTCTCACTCTCTCCACCAGTCACATAAAAATGAAACGTCATAATCAATAACACAACACATAATTCTATTTTTTTTATTACAAAAAAAAAAAAAAAATCCCCCACAGAACCCGAAGCCCGACCCGACCCGCCCAATTCACGTAAATTTTAGGCCCGACCCGACCCGAAAATGTCGGTTCGGGTCGGGTCGGGTCGGGAGTCTGTGTGGCGTCCCGCTACACCTGTTCTCCCCCGGGGGTCTGCGGCTGTGCCGCTGGGGGTCTGTGTGGGGGTCTCTGTGCTCTCTCTGCCGCCCTACCTGGCCTTGTCCCTCAACACTATCCTCAATATCAATATCATATTATACACTTGAACAATAGACTATGAATCAAGACACTATTGCTATCATGCTACTGCCATTACCACTCTCACACCACTATACTATTATTATTATTATTATTATCATAGCATTATTAGTTAAATTTAACATACTGTCACCATAGTATTGTATGCCATTTAGTATTCCATTCTACACTATATTAACACATTAACACAAGAAAAAAGGGAAGGGAAAGAAGAGGAAGAAATTAAAGCTGCAAGCAGCGTTGGACGGGCCCTCGCACCCGTGCCGCCTCGTGCCCACTTGTGCCCGGTGGCTGTGGCATTAAGCACACACACACACATACACACACACACACACACACACACACACACACACACACACAGAGTTGTTACTGCTCCTTCCCAATGAGTGTGTATTGGGAGAAGGCTGCAGGCAGTTACTGTTACCCCTTTTCCACCAGGGCTGGTTCGGAGCCGGTGCCTGACTTAGCACCAGTTTTTTGGTTTTCCACCGCCCAAGCAGGGGCCAAACTGGTGCCAAACTGGTTCCAAACTGGTGCTAGGCAAGCACCGACTCCGAGCAGGGGCTAAACAGGAGCCAGAGAAAGAACCGATGACACGGCCCACCGCATCATTGGTGGGCAGGGTTACAAAACAAAACAGGAACTGCGAACGCTATAAACATAAACAATAATCCCCGAGAAGCCGTGGATTATACTGATTTTAAAACGGCATGGAACGCGGCTCAGCAAATTACATTTAAGGATGAGAAGCACCCGTTTTATAACTAAACATCACTGTCATTCGTTCCGATCGCAAATCCGACAGGTAGCCGGCAATAATTGTTTTTTTCGCCTCTGTATTGAAATGTAGGCTTGTAAAGACACAAGCAGTATTTGCATCGCTAATAAATACAGATCCTGCTCCACCCAGGGCCAGAAACTGTATCGCAGCATTATGTGCTTGACTGAGACGCGGCTCACCAACATCATCCCGACCGGCTTCAGGACAGGACGGGCGGACAGAGACAGAAACACTGCAGCCACTGTATAGTATGAGTGTGCAGTTTTATGTGTGTTGAAGTGATGAAGCTGCCGTGACAATGTAATTTCCTGCAAAGGATTAAAAAGTATCATTCATTCATTCATTCATGATGGTTATTGTGATTCTGAGCGAGCGTCTTGCGCACCCGTCATCACGTTTTCCGAAGACGTCATGACGTGGCTCTGAATTGGCTCCACTTGGCTCTTGGCTGGTGGAAAAGCAAACCGGTTCTTCGTTGGCACCAGTTAAGCACCGGCTCTAGCACCAGCTCCGAACTAGCACCAGGTTTTTTCTGGTGGAAAAGGGGCAAGAGAGTCAGAGGAGTGGAGGAGGGGAGGGAGAACAGTGCAGAGCAGCGAAACCGGAGTCCCACTTGTTAAACAACTCTTCACAGTGGCCACACACTTTTTCCAGTCCACACCATGATATATAGTTTTGTAGGAATTTTGGTCCTCTTTCCATCGGCATAGGTTTGAAAGCTGTCAGACTTTTACTTTAGTCAGCAGGGGCCTAATTAGCCCCTAGCATTCTGCGTTATTCCCACCAGGGTCCATGGGGAAAAGTGGAGGCGCTGGTTGTGGACACTCTGACTTTGCGGCCTTCTGAAATCCAAACTGTGCGAAATGTTACATAACCTTGAAGAACTTTTGTTAAGCACTGTGTCCTCTGTCATATATTAGCTGTTCAAGCCGATAAAATTAACGCCCTGGGAGGAGATACATTTTCTACAAAGCACAAATTTGGGCGAAAACGTGATTTTCAAATGCAAATTGCGGACTTCCTGTTGGTTTTAGGTGGGGGGCACGGCACGAAAAATGTCGGGCTTGATGAGATCTACGTTTCGGCCTGGTTTGGTCTTTCTATCACATTCCTGTGGGCTGCAGCGGCTGCCGTTGCGTCCCTAGGTGGCGCTACCGAGCCCATTTTTGCACTTAGGGGGTCCAATTTTTGATTTTATCAAATTTTTCACCAGACCTGATGTGCGTGCCGAATTTGGTGAGTTTTTGAGCATGTTTAGGGGTCAAATTAAGCGTTAAAGAGACGTAATAATAAGAAGGAGAAGAAAAAGAAACGGTACAAAAACAATAGGGCTTCGCACTGGGACAGTGCTCGGGCCCTAAAAAGAAAAGGAAAAAAAAAAACAAAAAACAAAACATACACACACACACACCCCTTTATGCTACTACTGTTTTACGTTTTGGTCTTGTCTGTATTTGTATTGTGTTTGGATTCACCATCACTGTTCTTGTCTTGTATTGTTGTTTATTTTATAAAATAAAATTTAAAAAAAAAAAAGAAAAAAAAAAGAGTCAAGTGAAACCCTGGTGGACGACAATCGTTCAGAGTCATCTGAGGTTAATTTGTTAATCCTTCTGGGTATTGATGAAATGGCAACATTATCATTCATTCATTCATCTTCTAAACTGCGTATCCTCACTAGGGTCGCGGGGGGGGGGGGGTGGGGGGTGCTGGAGCCAATCCCAGCGCTCATAGGGCGAAGGCAAGGAAACACCCTGGACAGGTCGCCAGTCCATCGCAGGAAATGGCAACATTATAAATCGGAGATAGGTGGTGCCACAGACCCCCTCCCCTGTTGAGGGATGGTTTTTCCACTTTCACATAGATGGCCTCTTTTACTCCTCTCTCAAACCATTTGTCCTCCCTGTCCAAAATCTTAACATTGCTGTCTTCAAAGGAGTATGCCTTTTCCTTTAAATGTGAATAGACAGCTGAGACTGGACCTGAGGAGTTTGCCTTTCTGTGTTGGGCCATGCACTTATTCAGTGGTTGTTTTGTTTCGCCAATGTATAAGTCTGTTGTGGAAAAATACAGCACATTCGTGTACCACCTGTGAGGATCATAAAGCTGGGGTTAACCTGAGGACGCAGAAGATACCAGAGGGCAAACTGAGTGTGCAAACAGGCCGGAGGTCCAGCGTGAGGACACAGAGGTGCCGGCGTGGTCATTTACAACCATGGGTGTCGTTGCGAGATGTCTACAAACAACCAAAAATTTACTAACATGGGGTGTACATTAACTGGACGGGAAGGTCAGCAGGATGGAAAAACACCAGACAATGTGATGTATACTATAGGTGTCCAAACGCATTCCATGACTCTGTATAAAAGCAGGCTGCACCAGCCAAGCAGGGCGCTCTTGGTCCTCAGACATTGCTTGTCGTTGGCTAAGGCGCCCACTTGCAAGTGTCCCCAATAAAATCCAGAGTGTACTAGACTCTTGCTGCGTGTCCTCTGTTCCCAGAATTCCCACCACAAAGTCCTTGCATTCCTCACTGCATTGGACGGCATATATCAGATTGCTCTTCTGGTTGTGTGGTATCCTGTCTTTAGGGTGAACCAGTTTCTGCCTGAGAGTGTTTCCAGGTTTGAAACATACAGGGATTTGATGTTTGTTGAAAATCCTCCTGAGTTTCTCTGAAACCCCAGACATATGGAATCACAATGTTTTTGCGTTTGTCTTTCATTTTCTCAGCATCATCAGTGTTGTTATTCTTTCTGGAGTGTGTTTTGCCAAAAGCACAACTCAGACAGCCACAAATTTTCAGGGCTACCCTTAAGTGTTCGTGTTCCTCAGCTTGGGCCCAAGTGGAGGTTGGTATGTTATCTGCCCTGTGTTGCAAGATTCTGATAACTCCCAGTTTGTGCTCCAGTGGATGGTGTGAGTCAAAAAGAAGGTATTCTTCTGTCAGTTAATTGAAGTTCACCGGCACACTGGTGAACTGACCCACGCAGAGAGTATTTGGGGCAGTTAGCTGACCAAGAGCAATGTCAGAGGAAGACCTTTATACAGTGACTACAGATGGTATGTAAATAGGCAGAGAACAAAAGGTGAGGGAAGCTATTGTGATGCAGTGATCAGGTAGGATGCCATTCGGAATGGGAACAAAAGGCATGAAAAGTGTTTGTGTTCACGCCCACAGGATTAAAGGCCAGGGCCAGACCACAGGTTGGTCCAGGTTTGGTTCTATTGAACGCCGACTTTTTTCAACTGTTTTCGACTCAGGGAGAAATTTAGGGGGTGCAAAGACAGCTACAGGAGGAAGCGTGAGGGATGTTTGGACTGGGATGAAGCAGATCACAGCGGAAGGCCGCAGGACCTGATGGTATCAGCCCCAGGATCCCGAGGACCTGTGCCAGCCAGCTGTCGTCTGTCATCCCAAAAAAGTCGACTCCATCGGACCTCAGTGACTACCGACCAGTTGTCCTCACATCTCATCTGATGAAGGTGCTGGAGATAAGGTTGTGCCCATTTCCAGTTTAACCGGTTTGATCCGGTTTACTTGATTGAACCGGTTCATTTTATATGGACCGTCGGAACCGGTCCGTCATTTAAGAAAAAAAAAAAATTTGAAGTGTCCAAAATGTTAAAATGTAGTTCATAAAAACTTGCTGCTGACGGTGTCACGTGTATTTGCCAACGGCATTAAATTCATCTGTATTATATTTATTATGTTTGTCATTTGTATGAATTGAATGCAACAACAACTGGCAGGAGATCAGGTTTCAAGTGAATGTGGGGCTGGAGGGTGGGGCTGGGGGTGAGGGGTGTGCTGTTGTCTTGCAAAGTTTCGAGAGTTTTGGAGTGACGAGGATTGGCACTATGGCAGAACACTTAGTATTACCAAAGACTAAAACAAAGGAAATCTTGCAACATTTTGGCTTTGAAAAGGATGAAAAGGGTGAGCCTAAAGATTTAGATGCGCCTACATGCAAGCACTGTCTTAAAAAGGTCCCGGCTAAAGGTGGTAGGCTAATACATCAAACTTGCATGCTCACCTGCGAGAGAAACATGCCTCTGTTGCTGCAAAGATGGGGCCCGCAGCAAAAGGGGGGCCATCTTCTGCTGCTGGGGCTTCTTCATCAACACAAGTGTCCATAGAAGGGGCATTTTCCAAGGGCACTAAATACAAGGACAGTGCCAGATGGATGGAGTACACAGATGCACTCACCAAATTTATTGCCAAAGAGATGATTTCATTCAACACGGTGGAAAACCCATCGTTTAAAGCACTCCTCCGTACACTCGACTGTCAGTATGAGCCACCTGGTCGAAAGTATATATCAGAAACTGCCATTCCTGACTTGTATAATAAAGTTAGAAATGAGGTGCAAGTCTTAATTAACAAAGGCCACTTCTTTGCACTGACGACGGACATGTGGTCCAGTGTTAACATGACTCCATACATGTCATTAACGGTCCATTTGATAGATGAAGAATGGAAGATGGTGTCTAAGTGCCTCCAGACAAGTTACTTCCCAGAGGATCACACAGCAAAAAACATGGCTGATGCACTTGTAGAACAATTACGAGATTGGCAACTGGATTCTGAAAGACTGTCAGCAATAACAACCGACAACGGAGCCAATATTGTTGCTGCAATCACTAACGTCTTGTGCTGGCCATGGGTTAATTGTTTTGGCCATAATCGGCATCTTGCCATGAACAACGGATTTGCAAAAAGATCGACAACACCATGTAACGATGTCGCAGCACCATTGGCCAGTTTTCTCACAGCTGGAAGAGAAAAAGGAACATGAGCGCGGCACAGAAGGACCTCGGCTTAAAGACCACTTGCTATGTATGTGTATGTTTGTGTGCATATATGTATGGGTATTTTATTATTATTATTACTCTTTTTTTTATCTTTACTTTATTTGTTTAGTTATCTTTATTATATTATCTATACCATATCGGATATAATAACACCATACCGTCTGTTACTTCACCCACACACACACACACACACACCCTACCCATATTGTAACTGTCATTGCAACTGTAATTGCGCTGTCTGTTGTGTTTTGTACTGTATGTCTACTGTCTGTACTTTATGTCCACTTGGTGTAATAAAAAATAAATAAATAAATAAATAAATAAAAAATAAAGAGAAGAGGTTATCAGTATGTGAGTATATCACTGCGTAAAAAAAAAAGACCACTCGCTTACGTTCAATCATGTAATAGTAAATAAAAACATAATGTAGTCTATGGCCTTGTAGTTAAGCCCACCCACATCTTGTTTTATCCAGTTATTATTTAAAACAATTAAATAATACGTGCAAATCAATTAGGCTATTTAATACTATTTATAGCTATTATTATAGCCCTCCCAACAGTTTTATTATTATCATCCAACAGGACTGTGCGACACGCTGGGGCTCCAAACAGAAAATGATTGAGCTAATTCTGGAACAGGAATCAGCAATATGTCGTGTTCAAGCTAATGATCCAAAATGTATTGCCAAGCTCAGCTGGTCTGATAAGGATGTGTTGACCGTGATGAACAAAGCCCTCAAGCCAGTCGGTGACTTCACTGACATTCTCTCTATATCACCACTTCGTTGCTTATCCCAGTGCTTAAACTCATGAGGAGTGAGATTTTGTGTGAGGCAGAGGATGACAAAGATCTCGCCAAGGATCTGAAGCAGGGCATCTTGACGCACCTAGAGTCAAGATATATAAGGCCTTAGTCAAAGATTTGATGCGCACAGCTACCTTCATTGATCCACGATACCGCGGGATTCATTTTGATGAAGGAGAGTTTGGTGACATTGTGCGTAAAGTTGAGGTGGAGGCAGTCACTTTGGCTAGGAAAATGCAGCGAGGTGAGGAGGAGGGGGCGGGGGAGGGGAGAGTGGGGATGCAGAAGCTGCTCCACTGCCCAAAAAGAAAAAACAAACTTTGGGAAGTCTTCTAGGTCAGAAATCAGCGGCCGCTTCTCTCCCAAAAAGCACAGAGGAGAAGGTTGCCGGCGAATTGGCAATTTACCAACAGGAGGCTGTGAATGATGGAGAAGACAACCCGTTACAATGGTGGCAACGCAATGAGCCACGCTTTCCATTGTTGGCAAATGTAGCACGCAAGTACCTTTGCATTTGCGCCACAAGCACTGCATCGGAGAGGGTGTTAAGCACAGCGGGGAATATTGTTAGAGCTGAAAGGTCTCTCTTGAAGCCTGCAAAGGTAGATATGTTGGTGTTTCTGGCCAAGAACCTGTGAATTTCCCCGCCGGGAATTACAATTTCTGCAGTGGGCTTTAAATTAAACATTTTCACGTATATATTTGTGTGCACAAACTGCACGTTTTAGTTTGCCGTTTTAATTCTTATTTTTACTTAATTTATGTAGTAGCCTCTATAGTAGTTTGGTTTTGTATTCAGTGTTTAAAGTCCCATTTGCAGATTTTGCACTGTTTGAGTAGGCTAGGCCTATCATTTTATTTCATAGTTTTTTATTGAGACTTTTATGTTCTATTTGAGTATGTTTATTGTTTACTCTGCAGTTCGTTTTTGTGTTCATTTGCACTCAGTGAATATGAGTAGACTAGGCCTACCGATTTATGCCATACCGTATGTAGCCTAGGTTTACAGTTGTTTATTGAACCAGGTCTTTTTTATATTATTATTGTTTTGTTTTCATATTACTTGCACTCTGAGTAGGCTAGGCCTACTGAATTATGCAACAGTTTATTATTATTGAGACAT